>NC_053154.1:277029020-277329734 GCF_016835505.1 Polypterus senegalus
GAGTTCACCATATAAGAACTGCTAGGCAAGCAAGACAAGACAGGGACAAGTGCGAAATGGGCATTGTATATGATTTTTGTGTGTCAAACTCAGCATGAAACTATCCTCTTTGCCTTGTTTGGAATGGCATGATTCACCAAAGTGGGGGCCTGCACATGAAGAAAGAGTATAAAGCCTAGGAACATCGCCCGGCACACTTTTGAAGCTGACGGACGGATGGGAGATAACGTCATCTGATCCGGAAAATCCTTCCAATACAGCGATGAAAATGGCAGACTCTATACATTGGTCCCCCACTAACAAACTGGGTTCTTGTCATGGCTTCCTTCATCTGTTATGCCGCGTAAACCGGCATTAAAGAAAGCTTATTTCTCCTATGTGATTTCTTACTGCTCTATCACTAAGGGACAGGTATCGCCTTTTTATATTATATCTATATAGTTTCAGGTTACGTAACATGCCGCAATTACAAAAGAACGTATTCCAATAGGGGGTGCTAGTGCCCCGCGCTGGATACAGTCATGGAAAGTGGTCTTGGTTAGAAGTATGAGATATGGCAAGACTTAGTTTGCAGATTGCTCATCTGTGTAAGGTTTGATTTATTTACTTAAGATATGCAAATCCTATTTAATCGCGTTCTCCATAGCAAATTGATTGTATTTTTCATAGTACTAACAAGGCCCCCTAATTAACATGAGCCATTTCACATACTGGTTAGTATGACTATAAGTTAAATTCTAGCATTTTAGAATAATATCCAAGCCACACTTCCTTTGTCACGCTCTGCACCTCCACCCTTTGATCCTGCACAATGGGGAGAATATGACTACAGGAAAACTCGAGCGCCTTACATTCCTGGTTATATCAGATGGTGACTGTACCACGATAAACATAATACAATCCTGAAGAAGCCACAGATGAACAGATGGCACTGGTCTTTTAAAGTTCATCCTGTATAGTAGGGGCTGATGTTTTGCTCCAAGTTTTTTGGCCACTCTTTGCACATGACGCACCTGATCTGCTTGACTAAGTAAGGGTTGTTAGGTAAAGCCATTTAATATTGACAGGGGTGACAAAATAACGAAAGCACCATGTGAAAAAGGACTTCACTTTTGAAGTAACTAAATGACATTTACAAATACAGCTGCGAAGATGACTCATTTTAGCTTGATTGCCAATTAGCAGCATGTGGCAGCTGTAAAAGAGTTCTGACAATTAGCACTTTGAAATGTGAGTTTTCAAATGAACACGAAGCAACCAACAGGGCTCCAAAGAGACCAAACATTCAGTGCCCAAATTGCAGGTGCACTAGTCGCAAAGACTGAAAAATGATTTCTTATGTCAATGGCAATAGTTTCTAAAACAATGAAAGCGTATGCCCAAATGTGGAAAAACAGCATTGGCAAAGAGAAAGAGCGGCCACCATGACAAGCATAGAGAGATGCAAATGTACAACCACACAAATTCTCTGTGACAAAGCCTCCACAAAGCCTGAACATTGTGAGTTTTGCAAAGCTGGAATTTATGGCAGGCTTCCATTCCGCTATCAATTGTATCCAAGGTCAGCACACAAAGACACATTACATTGTGTACATTGTGTAATGAAAACAAAACGTGGACCTGGATAATGGATAAATAATATGATCTAGTGAGTCATGTTTCACATTCCTACATCCATATGATTTGTTTGAGAAAACGAAAGAGTGTCTTCTGCCTACAATATCTGCTGTTGGTGGAGGATTTATAATGGTATGGACAGCCATTGTGTGAGCTGTCCAATAATTGCTTTGCATAGTCAGATAACAGCCAAGGAACATGATGCTGTTTTTCTGGACAGGCTCCCTGATGTGCAAATACTGCTTCCTCATGAGTTTCCCCATACTCACTACTAAAGCAGTTTAAGGGTGGTATCATCAAAAGCAGGACGACTTGAAATGCGTTTTCAAACCTCCCCACTCACCATCTCTAAACATCACTGGAGTGCAGAGAGTGAAGCAAATGTTCACCTCCTTCATCTCTCAAAGAACTGGAGGCTTTTTTTCTTGAACGGCAGCAGGAGAAGGAGAAGCTGCGGAGGAGAAGTTGCTGCAGCTCGGTAGACAAGATGGCTGCGGACCGGAAGTCCCTCCCCGAGACAGGCAAGGGATTGGACGGAGTGTCTTGTGTGCCTGCCAATGATTGGATGGAGGCGGGAACAAGGAATGTCCATCCCGAGCCGGGGAAGGACCCAATTGGGCCAGAGGAAAGGCCCCAAAGGAAGCAGCCGGCTTGTGTGACTGATCGACAGGTAGGTCCACCGTCGACTGACTTTCTGTGCTTGCCGGCAGCTCTACGTGAGCTGGAGGAGTGCCTTCAGCCTGCAGTGTCGCTTTCACAGGTGATTTGTGCCCTTTGTGAGGAATTGCAGAAGCTGGAGAGGAAGGCAGTCGTGTCAGTGAAGTCGCTGCATGAGTGGGTGGAACGACGTGACATTGGATCCTTGATGTTAATGATCGGAATCAAGTAAGGAGGGCTCCGATCGTGGATGCGACGGTGAGAGATGAGAGCGCAGTGGGGGCGGAGAGAGCGAGAGGGCAGACGGGAAGCAGGCTGATGAGTGCCACAGGTCCTAGCGCCCTATGCCCCAAGCCAGCGTCTGTCTCATGCAAATCCACAGGAATGCAGATGGGACAGGGTCTATGCCTTTCCCATAGGAAGACCCAAACCGTCACGGCGTCCCAGAGAAAGAGGAGGAATCGAGGGAAGACAGCCGGTTCCTCCGATAAGGGCGGATGTGAGGCAGGATGCTCACGTCCAGAGAAGGGCTGCCCTCTGCGGAGGCTGAGGAAAACCCCAAAGCCAACTGAGGTGACGGAGGTGCAAGTGGTCCCGTCGGATGTCCCAACTAGGGGGGCACGGAAAGACGCCGGGTGGTGGTGTCCAGGCAGCATCTCCACCCCTGTTTCTGCCTATGGTGTTCCAGGACCAGACCAGGAATACGCAGTAGGACCCGCTTCATTGGAGATCTGCCCTCGTGGGACGGACTGCTCCACCAGATGGGTCTTTGCTGGCGATGGGGCACTGTGGCAAGTGGCTGGGGTGGTACCCAGCTGGGATGCCCAGGAGGACTGGAGGAGGGCTTACACCTCCTCCAGACCACGAGGGGGCGACCACCCTGGTGGCTTTGGGGACCACAGAAACTGAGCTTGGAAGATCAACCCTATAGGAGCCCATGGTCACTGCCAGGGGGCACCCAAATGCCTGAGGAGCCTTGGCCCTCAGCACTTCCGACACACCAGGAAGTGCTGGGGGGAAGAAGACCAGGGACACCCGGAGTGCACACTGGGGAGTGCCGGCGGAAGATTATCAGGAGGCACCTGGAGCATGTCCGGCTGGGGATAAAAGGGGCCGCCTCCCTCCATTTGTTGGCTGGAGTCGGGAAAAGAGAAGGATAGAGCTTGAGAGGAGTGGAGAGGAGGCGGCCTGAAGAGAGTGAGGCATTGTGTTGAGGCCTGGGCTTTGGGGGAATTGTGGGATTGTGTGTGCACTA
Organism: Polypterus senegalus; assembly: GCF_016835505.1. NCBI lineage: Eukaryota > Metazoa > Chordata > Cladistia > Polypteriformes > Polypteridae > Polypterus > Polypterus senegalus. The sequence goes on from NC_053154.1 coordinate 277,032,550, forward strand.
TTGTAAATATTAGTTGTATAATAAACATGTCGTGGGTGAACTAAACATGTCTACCTGACTGTGTCTGGGCCACCTACCACAGGAGATTATTTCTCTGATGGGGTGCATGACATGGTGCACTAGGAAGCCGGCTATTAAGAGTGAGATGGTGCAAAGTGAGGTGCATTTGGAGATCACAGGAGACAATTGCAACTTCACGGGGAAGATTATTGCTCTGATGTGGTGCATGGAGTGGCACACCAGGGAGGCAGCTTTATAGAGTTAAGTGGTGGGAACTGCTGTGCTCCACCTTCACCGATAACCCAAACTTCTATCTGATTTGCAATATCAGATAGATGGTGAGGGGCGGCACGGTGGCGCAGTGGTAGCGCTGCTGCCTCGCAGTTAGGAGAGCCGGGTTCGCTTCCCGGGTCCTCCCTGCGTGGAGTTTGCATGTTCTCCCCGTGTCTGCGTGGGTTTTCTCCGGGCGCTCCAGTTTCCTCCCACTATCCAAAGACATGCAGGTTAGGTGGATTGCCGATTCTAAATTTGCCCTAGTGTGTGGGTGTGTTTGTGTGTGTCTTGCGGTGGGTTGGCACCCTGCCCAGGATTGGTTCCTGCCTTGTGCCCTGTGTTGGCTGGGATTGGCTCCAGCAGACCCCCGTGACCCTGTATTCGGATTCAGCGGGTTAGAAAATGGATGGATAGATGGTGCTATTGCTTGTGGTCAACCAATCAGAACAATTTATTACCCAAGCCGACTCATGATAGTACATAGGGAGTAGGATCTAAAAAAGTACCCGGAATTATAAATGGCCTGAGTTCCTGCTATGGGAAAGCTTCAAAAGTTTCTGAGTTTTTAAAACGTTCTTGGTTCCTGAAAAATGCTCCTGCAGTGGAAAGTGATATACTGCTAGCTGCTTCTGTTATTTTGTCGAACCCTACGGCACATTGTCGTATAAAAATAGCTGATGGAAAGATGTATACAGTGGCATGAAAATGTTGGTAATAGTTTATACTTTGAAAAAATCCTTTCATAATGCTTTTATATCAAAAATACGGAGGCCAAGGCAAAAAGGTCACCCTATTCGCAAATTAAAGGCAATCTGGTGAGAGGCAAATAGGTAAGAGCAGAGCAATGAGTGAGATGCAGCATTCATGTTCATCCTCAAGGTTTTATCCGAGTGGGCCACAAGATTACAAGGCCCCACTAGGGACACCCAAGCAGGTGGTGCAAGGCCCTTTATTTGAGAAGATCTCATATTTTCATCCTTTCCCATAGCTGATGTTTTTTTGCACAGCTTTTAGTGACAGTTGCTTATGAGTTGAAGCTTACAGCAAAATGGAAAAAGGGACCACCAAATCTTAGAAGAGCACCGGGAAAACACAGCATGAAGTAAAAATTTTTGATTGTTGTAACCAAGATGGGGTGCTCCAAATTTTACTTTAGGACTAAGATTTCTTCTTTTGACTCTAAACTGGATTATGTGGATTTAAAAATGACCATGACTGTCTTATGGGCACTAATTATCCAAAATATATGTGAAGACAAATGCCATTAAAAATCCATCCTGCTACTCTTATATATAAATGTCTATACGTGGAAGTGTGTGTGTCTGTGTGTCCGGCCTAGAAATGCGAGACTATAGCATGAAGCTGAAAGAAAGTGACTCTGTACCACCGACGACACACAAACTCTTTTAGCCGCTAATACACATGCGAGGCGAACACACTGGCAAAACAAAACCTCAGAGGAGAGAGAAACTCGCTTAACCGCTGATAGACAAGGGGAGTGAGTACGTATGCAAAACAAAACCACCGACTCGCATTTCAGTTTTTTCACTGACGATTTCAATAGTTTGTTGGAACCCAGGCCTTTTACAGCATGGGCTTACACAGCTAGTGATCAGTACGCATGACAAACCTAACAGGTGTTCATGTCTGTCTAAGAAATGGGAATAAAACTTAAAAACACTCTTCCCTTACCCTCACCCTCACCTTGGAAATTTAGCTGTCTAGTAAAAATATTGGTCTTCTTGCAGCGGCTCACCAATGCAGAGCATCCAGAAGGAACGAGGGAAAGCAAAACCAAAATTCTTTGGATTTAGCCTTTAGATATCATCAAGCGATGCACCCGCAGTGCTCACTGTAAAGTGAATAGCAGCAGGAGCTGTTGTTGTAAGTAATTAAAGTAATTTTAAAACTGAATTATCTGACATCTATTTGGTAGCAGAACTTTTCCAGTTGCAATCCTTTTCATAAGAGGCATAGTTTTGACAAAAAAACAAATAAACACTGATAAAATTCAATAAGAAATATTTTTCTCTTTGAAAATAACTATGTTTGACAAATCACTCAAATATAAGGCAGCACCTTTCTCGGATTTTGTGCCCTACAAAATTTTTGTTTCAGTACTCAAAATCTGGGAAAATATCCTGTTCTTAAAACTCACAGTAGTAAACTGGAAAACATACCCCCAGGGTCAAAATTTTGAGTTCCAAAGTAATTTATTGCCTTTTCCTGACAAAGTGGGAAATGTGTGCAAAATTTTATTGTGGAATTATATATTGAAGAAACACACACTGCCATGCATGCATGTGGCGCATGACCAAGGTAATCAATGCCACTTTGGTGCAAGAGGGCCCTCTGTCGTTAATGGTATCATCTTCTTTCTCTACAGCTCAGAGAAGATGCCCACTGAGGGCATGCACAAGCGGCCATGATATCATTAATGAGTCCCCCTCACGGTCACTCCGCTGTTATAATCAATGAGAAAGAATGGAGGCGACTTTATCACGATCAGGAGCAGAGTGCAGTGCAACTTATAGAGCAAACAACATTAGATAAACCACAACAGGCTGACATTGTTTCAGTGTCTTTTGAGTTCAAAGTTATTCTTATTAATATGCAACTACCTGTTTATTGTTGACGTTTTAATTGAATTAAATGGGATTACTAGAGTGGTTCACCAACTGCTTCCTTGCCACCATTCACAACACACAAACACCCACATTAAGCTTTATATATAAGATAATAAAGTGTGCAATAAGAAGCTTGTCCATAGTAAACTGTTATCATATGATACAGTACTTCTTAAATCTTCTTCTTTCAGCTGCTCCCATCAGGGGTTGCCACAGCGGATCATCTTCTTCCATATCTTTCTGTTCTCTACATCTTGTTCAGTTACACCCATCACCTGCATGTCCTCTCTCACCACATCCATAAACCTTCTCTTAGGCCTTCCTCTTTTCCTCTTCCCTGGCAGCTCTATCCTTAGCATCCTTCACCCAATATACCCAGCATCTCTCCTCTACACATGTCCAAACCAGCGCAATCTTGCCTCTCTGACTTTACCTCCCAACCATCCAACATGAGCTGACCCTCTAATGTACTCATTTCTAATCCTATCCATCCTCGTCACTCCCAGTGCAGATCTTAACATCTTTAACTCTGCCACCTCCAGCTCTGTCTCCTACTTTCTGGTCAGTGCCACCGTCTCCAACCCATATAAACCCATATAACATAGCTGGTCTCACTACCGTCCTGTAGACTTTCCCTTTCATTTTTGTTGAAATTTGTCACAAATTACTCCTGACACTCTTCTTCATCCACTCCACCCTGCCTGCACTCTCTTTCTCACCTCTCTTCCACAATCCCCGTTACTCTGTACTGTATCACAACATACTCATTTCAGCAAATATTCAGCAAAATCAGTGTATAAGTCACAATCATCAAGTCAAGCCAAGTCAAGTTGGGGAGCATGCACTGGTACAGTGTGTTGCCGCACCCACTACATGACGAAACAACTCAGGATCCCGGTTGGCAACCCCCCAGGCAGACACGCGGTCCAGTCCCACCCACTGGAAATGACCCTCTATCTGCCACAGCCATGTGTTACATGGGTGACCCCTTGGCCTGGTCCAGCGACTCAGACAACAATGAGGATATTACGAGCCGGATCACCCTCTGGGAAATGCGCCACATGGCCGTAGTGCCGTAACTGACGCTCCCTCACAATGCAGGTAATGTGCCTCATCTGGGACTCCATGAGCAACCTCTCATTCGATACAAAGTCAAACCAACGGTACCTAAGGATTTTCTGGAGAGACACAATACCAAAGGAGTCCAGTCTTTGTCTCAGGTCACTGGATAGCGTCCATATCTCGCAACCATATAGCAAGACAGGAAGCAGTAAGACTCTAAAGACTTGGACTTTCGTCTTTTTGCACAGATATCTGGAGCGCCACACACCTCTTTCCAGTGACCTCATGACCCCCCATGCTCTCCCAATCCATCTACTGACTTCAAAGGAAGAGTCACCAGAGACATGAATGTCACTGCCAAGGTAAGTAAACCTCTCGATAAGGTCGGCACTCTCTCCGAAAACAGACACACTCCTGATTGCTGTGCCCAAGAGGTAATTAAAGGCCTGGATCTTGGTTTTTATCCAGGACACTCACAAGCCTAGACACTCAGACTCCTCGCTCAGACTCTCAAGAGCACCGATCAGAGCCTCCATTGACTCCGCGAAGATCACAGCATCGTCAGCAAAGTCAAGATCCATGAATCTTTCTTCACCAACAGATGCCTCACAGCCGCTGGAAGCCACGACCTTGTCAAACACCCAGTCCATATAAGCATTGAACAGAGTAGGAGCAGGAATACACTCCTGACGAACCCCAGAATCAACTGGGAAAAACACAGAGGTCCTGTCTCCACTGTGCACAGCACTCACAGTACCAGTGTATAAACCAGCCATGATATCTAACAATCTCAAGGGGATTCCTCAAACCCTCAGGATGTCCCACAGAACAGCTCGATCAACTGAGTCGAATGCTTTACGAAAATTGGCAAAGGCTGTTCTCCTGCTGTTGCGGTCTTCACAATCATCAACAAAATAAGTAATAGATACAATTTACAAACAATTTTTACAAAGGGTGCCATACTGTTTCAGGGTCTCGAGTTTGTACCCTGGCACAGCCACTGTGCAGTTTTCCTCCCACATCCCAAAGATCAGCAGACAGAGGTAGCACCATGTGAGTGTGAGTCTGGATGTTATTGTGCCTTTTAGTAGACTGGTACATCATTTAGGGTTCGCTTTTGCCTTATGCACCTGATACTACTGAGATAAGCTCAAAAATCCCTGCCACTCTAAACTGAATGAAATTTGTTGGAAATAGATGAATGGACAAATACATTCACTATAAATGAAACATTAAGTATAAACATGAGTTTATTTTGAATGTAAATTTATGTGTATAATGTTTACAACATTTAATACTGTATTCTATATTGCTATCTAATTTCAATACAGCCACTGTATTTACTGATCCTTTATCCATTAAAGGGTGATGCAGAGCTGCAGTCTATTCCAGAAACTCTGGTGCAAGCCCAGGACAGAAAGCTCGTCCTCTGCAGAGTAAGTGTTCATACTCATACTATGTCATACTATGCCAGTTTAGAGACAGCAATTAACCAAACACACACACCTCCATGGGATGTGAGCAGAAACAGACAGGTAATAGCAGTGCAGGAAATTGACAACAAGTATCCAGGGCTGTGAGGCAACCACACTAACAACTTTGCAACCATGGATATATATACACCCATCCAAACATGTTCTGTATGTGCTGTTTCTATTATAGGATTTAGCTAAATTCCTAGAAGAATCGACTCAAACCTGGAAAGAAAATGCCACTCACAAACATTAAATACACACTCAATGAAACAGAGCCAATTTGAGGAATCCAATAACAGTCACATGTTTGGGACATGAGACTAAAGTGGAGTAGCCAGTGTAATAACCAGACATGGTAACAGCACACACAGACTCTGTATAGGCAGACAGTCAGATAATAATTGAATTTAGTTCCCTGAAAATGCTAGCAAATGTGCCACACCTATACAGTATATTAGCGTTTCTCAACCTTTAAGTATTTGCGACCCGAGTTTTCATAACAGTTTTAATCGCACCCCCATAACGTTTTTTTGAAATGTAGATGGATATTTTATTATACCTACCAACTTTTATCAACATTTATTTAACTATATATTTATTGTTCTAGTATCAGAATGTAGTTTAAGTTAATTTGCTTTGGTTTCAACAGATTTTGTTTTTCATATTTTTGATTCTTGTTTTCTTTTTTTCACATCTTTGCGCCCCCCTTTTTGGTACTTCATGCTCCTGGGGGGCCCGCCCCACAGGTTGAGAACCACTGCAGTATATAATTACATGACAACAACCCTGGGTTCAGATTTTTTTATTTTACAGTATACCTTGTACAGGTTTCTTTCTCCAACCATACACACAATTCCTTTTCTGGAGTTCTTCCTCCACTCTTCCCAGGCAAGCTTTGTCTTTCTCCTTTCCCGCCACTGACTTAATGATTGAGATCAGGAGGTCCCTTTTATGCAGGACCTGGGAGTACCTAAAGTGCCAGGATATTGGACAGAAGAAGCACTTACAGTATGAGTCAGGAGGAAGCCCCACCAAGTAGGGATAGCCAACCACTGTAGCTCCCGCTGGTGGCGTCTACTGAATGGAACTACAGTTCCCATTAGGGCAGTTAGATTGAATGTCACTGTTTTGTCTTGGTAGAGCAATATTTTACTCTACTTTCCCCTTTTGTATTATTAATATGTAGCCTTTGTCAGAATGCCTCAAATCTCACTGACTTACCACTGTTTATAAGGTATTATAGTATATAACTGCTCCCCACATTCCCTCCTACATCTATAACCTCAGAAAATTAGGTGTAGTAAAAGAGAAGCAGGAGTTAAGTTACACATAAAATAATGTATTATTGATAATATTCATAAATAATAACAATATGCAAAGTACATTTGAATATTGGCAACCATACAACCTGATAAACGGTGATGTATAATTTCAGGTGGCACACAGACTTGTAGTTATTTAAAATTTCTCTAGTTAAGGCATCATTTGAGGTCAGCTTTCTTCAGAACAGGCCGCATGCCTGTCTCAATATGGCTGTCGAGCTGTGCTCTTCATTGTGTTGCCCTTTCAGTTCATAGATCAGTTTGGTAAGAGAGAGAGAGTGAGTAAAGCAAGCTAATTTATAGATGTTCTCTCCAACCCCTAGAGCCAATAGGACATTGTGGTACTTAAAGGCTTCTGATACAAGCCAGATCCAAACAGCCATACTTCAGACCAATGGGGGAATAGAACATCTTAACACCTGCCATCCCCCAAAACCATTTTGTTCAGATAAAGCTTGGCAGTTAGGCAACCCGACTTTGAATGGGGGATGAGAGAGAGACTCTAGCAGAGAAACATTTGTTTCAAGCACTTCCCCCAACTCTGTCGTAAAATTCACTTTCCTGACTTAGTTTTGCTTAAGTTACAAATAAAGACATACAAAATATTTATCAACTTATATGCAAAATGTCACATCACAACAGTCACAATTCAAATATAATTCAAATTTATTTAAAAAAAAAGATCTTATTCAAAGGTAAAAGCTGGCATTAGATTATAAAAGAACAGTAGTTTGTTTCACCTGCAATAATTTTGGCATTGAGTTACTCCAGACACGTTGTACAAAGCTGCATTATATTACTGATCTGTTTTTGCTCTTCACTTCCACAATCAGCCTTTTCATAATTTTGAGTGGTTTGCATGTTATCTTAATTAGTAAAACTTCTAGCTAAATCTCTTCATAACATTTTTGTGTATCCCATTCCAATGCACTTTGATCCACAAGTGTACTGAGAGCAGTTTTTCTAAATCCTTCTCCAGTGATCTAAAAGTGCCATCTTATATCTGATTCTATCCCATTTTCTTCTAAACCTGAGATGCCTGTCTGTTGTTTAATGCTAAGACCTTCTCATTAAAGCAAATGGAAAATAATTTATAATTCTGATTTCCCTTTTATTACAACACATTAAAATCTCCACTTTAAACAGTCTCATACCAGCTAACACATCATGTCCCAGAATAAGTCTCTGTCTAATATGGCTGCTGGTTACCCATAATGCCTAAAGCACTTTGGTGTTATTAAAACTATTCCTACCATCTTTATTAAAATATTGCTGTATCTCTAAAGGAAAAAGGAGACAGACTGTGTAGACCCTGACTTGATACGGTGATGATCCTGATTTTCTGGGTGAGTCCAATAGTGCTGACTGGCTTTATATTTTGAATGTCACGATTTAATAGTTACCCTATCGCTGTCTATTAGGACCAGATTAGGACCCGAGTGCAGCCATGCAATGGGTGACACCTCAGCACCACACTAGTGCAGATGGAATGGAATAGTGTGAGGCTTTTTTGTGGTGGATAGAGTGCCAGTTCTGCCACCAACCCCAAGTTTTTCCCTGCAGGTTGAAGGGCCTTCTTAGCTCACCCATATTCCTCGTGATCCTTGTCAGGACAGCGAGTGATTAAAGCAGCCACATACCGGACCTTAAATCCTTACAAGCTTCACATGCTGACACTGTGCTCTGCAACATCATTATTTACATATTTACTTTTTTTTTTTTTTGTGACCGCAAAACATAAAGCATTTCTGACAATATTCTGCGGGTCCCGTTTGTAGCACTTAACAGGTGTTCTGTACTACAAACGTATTGTGACGTGTCTTTCTGCTGCACAGGCGACTGTGAGGAATGGGAAACAGGGTTGGGGTTGAGCCCAGCTGAAGCACTTTTAGTAAAGGTGCAAGGCTCCTCCATAAGAGGAGTAGACTGATGGGGTGAAGGATCGTGTGTTTGTGCCTAATAGGCTGAGCGGCTTTAAACTTGTGGACCTAACCATCAATACGAGCTTGAAAACGAGACAACGGTATTGACACTTCCACTTTATAGGGTGCAGCTGCTCAGGAGTTTGATGCTTTTGTATTTAAATAAGAGTTGCCCAAGTACCGCTACAATTTTTCTTTGCTGTTGATGTTTGATCTTGCTGTGGCTGCTGCTACATCCGTTATTATAATAATAAAGTACATAAAAAGCATGTACAAATGTACACCTAACACCAAGAATCATTAACTGAAGTTTGAATATATTCAAAAATATATTTTTTTGTTTGAACATTTGAATTTTATTTTTTGGATAATTTGACAGACCTAGTTCCCAGCATGCCCTGCTGTGTGTACCTGTCCAAGAACACTGCTACTTAAAGTATCGGGAAAGCATACAACCTTGGAAGACTGCCTCCCTTGGTCCATTCATTATACTGACCTCTTAGCTGGGTAAGGGTCTTCTGGTCACCCCCTCTGTGATGCCAGGCCATCTATTTTGACACTGGACTTGGGTCAGCTCTGAGAATCAGGGGAATATAGTGTGCCATACGGGTGGCCTCTGACCCCAGGTGAGGCAGTGCTGGGTAGCATGAAGGGGACAAAGGGAGAAGTAGCTGGAAGTGTGTGGCACTGCAGAAGACCTGAGTGGTGGTGGGGACAGCACTGAAGATACCAATGGTCCTTTTTAAGGCCACTTACCAGCAATCAGTGTTAAGAGGATAATTCCATTCCTCTGTCTCTTGCAACCCCAGGTCATTACATATTGTGGGAAATCGGCCTTGACACGTACAGATACACAGACTCACAAGTTCCAAACACGTTTTATTCTCTTCCACCATTTACACAGCAGCACACAGTGCTCCAACTCACAATGCTCAGTTCTTCCTTTCTCTTTACCTTTTCTTTTATTTTCTCTTTACTGCTGCCTCCTCTACTCTCTCGCAAGCTCTGTCCTCTGCCTCCTGACTCCGGCTCCCCGAATTCAGTGAAATGGCTCCTGGTGTGGCAGAAGTGCTGCATGGGCACCCGGAAGCACCCCGGGTGTACCTGCTTCTTGTTTCGGAAGCACTTCCTGTTGTGGCAGAAGTGCTGCAGTTCATTTCTCCGGGACCTATCCGGGTGCCGCTATGCCAGGGCAGCTTCACTCTTGTGTCCCGGGAAAGGTATTTTCCCTCTCTCGGTCCTTCCTCTTTCCAGGAATCCCCAGCCATCCGCCACAATATATACAGTATATGAATACATGTATGCATTTGCGTTCCAGCTTAAGGGCTCTGGCAATGCTAACTACCTGCTTTTTCCTCCTCCCTCTGCAGAATGGAGGACCGTCAGCCAATCCCATCTCTGATGTCAGTTCCATTGTCTGTCCTCCTGGACCCGTTCCTTCCTTTCTGGATCCCATTTGTCCGGAATGTAATGTTTATGTTCTGCATTGGACTCTTGTCTAAAAAAACGTCATTGCTATCTTTGCGAACTGATCATTTCTTTGTCAATTTATTTTCATTATATGCTGTCACAGATATGCCTCAAACCTTTTTCATATCTGCTTTATGTCTATATACAAATTATATATACAATCTCAATTCCATAAAGGTTGTCATGCTGTGTAAAATGTAAATAAAAACAGAATGCAATAATATGCAAATCTCATAAACCGATATTTTCTTCACGATAAAACAGGAAACATGTCAGATGTTAAAAGTGAGCCATTTTACCATTTAGTTAAACTTTTTAGCTCATTTTGAATTTGATGGCAGCAACACATCTCAGAAAAGTTTGAACGGGGAAACAACAGGCTGAAAAAGTAAATGGTAGTAAAAAGAAAAAGCTGGAGGAACATTTTACAACTAATTACAGTAGTTTAATTGTCAGAAGGTCAGTAACATGATTGGGTATAAAAAGAGCACAGTCTCTCAGACGTAAAGATGGGACAGAGGTTCACCAATCTGCAATAAACCTGCATCTTCAAATTGTGGAAAAATTTCAGAATAATGTTCCACAAAGCAAAATTGCAAAGACTATAAAAATCTCATCATCTACAGTACTTAATGTCATCAAAAGATTCAAAAAATCTGGAGAGATCTCTGTGTGTAAGGGACGAGGCTGTAAATCACTATTGGATACCCGTGATCTTCTGGCCCTCAGGTGGCACCGCATTAAAAACAGGCATGGTTCTGTAATGAAAATCACTGTGGGGAATCAGGAACAATTCTAGGAATCATTGTCTGTGAACACAGCTGGCTGTGCCACCCACAAATGTAGGTTAAAGCTTTAAAATGCAGAAAAGAAGCCATATGTGAACATGATCCAGAAATGCCACTGTCTTCTCTGAGCCAAAGCTCTTTTGAAAAGGACTGAAGAAAAGTGGAAAACTGGTCAGATGAATCAAAATTTGAAATTCTTTTTGAAAAATATGGACACTGCGTCCTCATGACTAAAGAGGAGAGGAACCATCTTGCTTATTATCAGCACTCAAAAAAAAAGTTCAAAATCAGCATCTATTAAAGTATGGGGTTGCATTAGTGCCTATGGAATTCCAGCTTGAACATCTGGAAAGGCACCATCAGTGATGAAAGGTATATATAGGTTTTAGAGCAACATAGGCTTCCATCCAGATGACGTCTCTTTCAGGGAAGACCTTGGATATCTCAGCAAGAAAATGCTAAAGCACATACTGCATCTATTACAATAGCATGGCTTCGTAGTACAAGAGTCTAGGTGCTGAACTGGCCTGCCTCACGAAACAAAAAATATGGCAAAGAAAACTGGGACTGTTGAGCAGCTAGAATCTGATATCAGACAAGAATGGGACAACATTCCCCCCCCAAAAGCCCAGCAACTGGTGTCTTTAGTTCCCAGACGTCTACGGACTGTTGTTAAAAGAAGAGGGGATGCTACACAGTAGTAAACATGGCCCTGTCCAAACTTTTATAAAATGGTACACTTTCTCAGTTTAAACATTTGATATGTTTTCTATGTTCTATTGTGAATAACATATGGGTTTATGAGATTTGCAAATATATTGTGGTGGACGGCCAGGACTTTTACCCGTCCTGGACCCCTTGACCATGGAAGGACCTACAGAGGGCCAAGGGTCAAGAGCATGGAAACTCAACCCAGGGACCCTATTCGGCAGCACTTCCACCACACCCGGAAGTGCTGCCGGAAGAAGCTCGTTGGGCATCATGAGTCCTTCCGGGTGCCCTATAAAAATGTCCAGTCATGAGAAGTCATCGGCCAGAGTTTGGAGGAAGAGGACAAAGCCTGTGTAGAGGACTGAAGGAGCGGCAAAAGGACTGTGTTGGTGCTTTGCTTTGCTGTACTGTGTTGTGCTGTGGGAAGCAGAGAAAAGTACTCCCCATCTGTAAATAAAAGTGTGTGTTGTGTGCTGAACCTGTGTCCTGCCTGTCTGTGTTGAGGTTATGGTGGCTGTACATGTCCAGGCATCACAATATATATTTATGTATATTTATTTATATATAGTTATATTGTCGGAGATGGCTGGGGTGGCGACCCGGCCGGAACGCCTAAGAAGACCGGAGGAGGGCTTATGCCTTCCCCAGACCATGTGGGGTCGGCCACCCTGGTTCCTTTGGGGGCTATGAGTACAGAGCTTTGAAGCTCCACCCTGTAGCGGCCCTGGACCTCAGCACTTCCGCCACACCCTGAAGTGATGGGGGGAAGAAGAGAGGGGACACTCAGAGTGCTTCCGGGGATGCAGCCGGCACTTCTGCCACACAGGGGCGTGTCCGTGGAAGATTGCCAGACCCCACCCAGAGCACATCTGGGTGCTATAAAAGGGGCCGCCTCCCTTCAGACAATGGCAAGAGTCGGGAGTGGAGTGGACTGAGCTGGAGAGGAGAGAAGGAGGCGGTCTGAAGAAGGGCATTTTGTGGCCAGGACTTTGAGGACTTGTGGGGCTTGTGGTGCACTTTGGACATTGTAAATAATGTATAGTAAACGTGTGTGTGGTGAAACCAATGTGTCTGCCTGTCTATGGCCGGGCCAGTCTCCACAATATATATACAGTGGAACCTTGGTATGCGTCCTTAATCCATTCCAGACCCTTTGACTTATACCAAACAGGACGTATACCAAACAAATTTTTCCCATAAGAAATAATGGGAAAATGATTAATCCGTTCCCATGAAAAAAAAAAATCCTATTGCTATTGGCATATTATACATTGATGGGGTTGTATAAAATAATTTAAACACTGCTTAATACTAAAATACATAAAAACAAAAGCAATTAGATGAAATAAATGAAAATTTGACCTCACTTTACTTTTTAATAACATCTTTGTTTTTCACAATCGTAGATACCGTCGTTCTCGGAAAACGGTATGCAACAGCCATGTCCCGGATACGCATGCCACCTTCATACTTTTCAACAATCAATTCAAATTTACATGAAAAAAACACAAAATCACGTTGTGACGATGCAGGTTTGCTGTATGCTCCCATCTGCTGCCGGGGAGCCCTTGAATCCTACACCGTCGGTAATGTGCCTCGCTGCTAACCTCATCGGTAACAACAAAGCAAGGGGATGGTGAAAAAGTGCAAAGTGCTTTTATTAAAACAATTAACAAAACAAGGTGTTCAAATTAAAGTGCAGTCTCCAAAGTTCCAATAAATAATCCATAAAATCAGAAGTGAAACGTGGAGGTTAAAAACAATAGAAAAAAGTCTTCTTAAAAACAACGAAGTTAAAAGCAGGAAGTATTCTTTAAAAAAAAAACCAAACAAACAAGAAGAAGCCCGGTACCTGCTTCCCAACTGGGGAGTCGCCCTACTTGCAGCTGACCTTCGCTCTGCCTGCTTCAGCCACTTCATCCATGCGCGCTCTCGCTCACTCTCTCTCTCTCTCGCGTCCGTTCTTTCTTTTTACTCCCCTTCAAGCCAACTCGCGCTTCTGTTTATCAAGATAAGCAGCCCTCTCTCTCTCTCACTCACTCAACCTCCCGTCTTTTTTTTCTTTTTACTCCCCTTCTAGCTGACTCGCGCTTCTGTTTATCAAGATAAGCAGCCCCAGGAACAATCATGAATGCAGACGGTCCCTCACAAGTGCACTTTGATGAGAAACGCCCACATCGCTAATCGCCCTGACAACCTTCAGCCACATAACCACCACGCCCCCTCACCAAGCTGCGAGCGCGGTGATTATTTATTTTAAAGCTGGACTTTGACAGGAGCTGTGGATCCGCTATATCACACACGTGAAAGTTCACAGAGAGTTATAGCGCGGGTTGTTCACTGAATGCTAGCAACTGGCGCACTAACGCTCGTGGGCAGTCGTGGCTTTGTCTCGAGAGAGGTAAACAAGGTTAGCATGCGAGTCGTATTCCAAACAAAGGTCGTATACCAAGCAAAATGTTTTGTGTCCAAACAGGACGTATACCAAGTTGGACTTATTCCAAAGCAGACGTATACCGAGGTACCACTGTATATGCAATTGCTCCATCCTGGGTATGATGTTAACCTGCATCCAGCCCTGCAAGCAGGTCCTCCATATTACAGGGAAAGGTTGGGTGCTGGTGTCAGGATTGGGATCCCAGCCACTGTAAAAAAAAATCTTACACTGTTCCATTCCATCTGAACTAGTGTGGTGCTGAGGTGCCACTCGTTGCACAGTGGCACTTGGATCATAATTGGGATCCTGAGGTGGTTTGTCATGTTGAGGGTGTGGCAACAGTGGAATCAGTGCATGCTTCCAACCTATATATAAAATATAGCATTTTGTCAGGCATGATATCATTGGGCATGTTGCATGGTTTTGGATCTAACTGGATTAGTAATAGGGGAAGATCTGGGTGTGACACAGCCTCTAACACAATTTTTGTTTTTCCTAGAATGGGAGGAGAACTCTCTAGAAGACTACTGATGTCACTTCCTGTCACAGCTCCTCAGCCTTGCCTCTTCCGTTGCCTCTCCTTTAAACAATACAGTTACAGGATGTCCAATGCCAGACTTCTATCCGAGGTACATGAATGTATATACACACACACACACACACATACACACACATATATATATATATATATTTATATACAGGGTGGTCCAGATCTAACTATGCAGATGCTAGATCGTCTGGATGACTTTGATTTATGTGGAGACGATTCCAGTTTGACGCGAAGACGATTCTTCATGTCATCAGTTCGCCCACTTCTCGATGGTCCGGGATTTTTCGGGTGATTTTCTGTGTAATGAACTTAGTAAGTTATAGCGTAATAAAAATTGCATAATTAGATCTGGACCACCGTGTATATATACAGTATCCTGTCTGTAAAACTGCAAATACTATTAGCCTTTTAAACATAGGGATAACTTGCAAACTCCATGCAGCCCATTGCTGGGCTGGAAATTGCACTGAAGTGCCGTCAGTTCAATCAAAGCTTATTTCATATTATGCATTCTGAAGCATCACTACATTACTTAATAAAATCAGTAAATCATTCATCCTCTATAACTACATGTTTTAGTCAGTGATATCTGGCAATCAGAGCCCACTGCAAATTCATCAGGAAGAAGGCAGGACGGAACCCTTTCATGATGCACCAGTCCATTTCAGAGTACAGACAAACACACAGAGTCAGCCTTAGAATCACCAATTGGCCTACCATGGATGCAAGAAGGACCTGGTGTGATCATGCAAAACCCTTAAGAAAATATGCAAACTTCACACAGTCATTGATCAATCCAGAAACTGAACCCAGGTCTGTGGAGCACACACTGCTAACCACTATGCCACAAATAACATGTATATCCCCTCCTTTTGTGATGACGATGTTTCCATTAGTGGTTTGTCGGGAGTCTGTCCTGACTACACAAGACACAAAGACCTGAAATGGTATGCTGAAACCAGAACACTCAGTCTCATTCATACTAGGACAGTTTAAAATTACAAAAGTTCCGACTTATATTTAGTCTTCAGATGTAGGATAAAAGTCAATACCTGGAGAAAACCTTGGGGAGCACAGGCAGACTCTACAGAGATGGTGTCCAGTCGGAGAGATCGGCTGAAGCTAACCACTGCACTATCCATGCTATACTCTGCCTTTGCAGCTGTCACTGTCTAACCCTGCAGCATTAAGTGCAAAGTGGGAATCACCCCTGGATGGAAGCTGGTATGTCATTATTGTGTTGCCCAATGTTATTTTATGTTTTGTATTTATGTAAATACAACATCAGAATCACTTTAAATAAAATGCAAATTTAAATATGCTGCTTTTACATCTCTTAGTTAGCTAAGCCTTTGGTTAATTAACTGTAGTAAAATAAAATTCTCAAACTCGCTCAGTTTAATTTAGTGTTGTGTTAATTGAATAAATTTGTACAGAAATATTTAGACAGTCATTCAATTCCTACTTCTACCTCACTGGGGAACACTGAGTAGGTCATTTAACCTGTTTGTTTTTATTCTGTAATAATAATATAATAATCATAACAATAATAATATTAATAATAATAATACTTTGAGTGGACACCAGAGTCTAACAAAAGATTTATAGCTAGCAATCCAGTAAAAGTCATTGCCTTGTGTATGTTCTTTGAATTTCTGATATAGGTGGCCACTTGTCTTTACAAAGTCTAACTCATATTGGAGTGATTATTGAAACACCACATGCATTTTATGATCAGTAAGTGGTTTTCAAATTCATTGCCTCCATCCAGATACATTAAATAAGAGAAGATTCTGATAAGAAAGTACAGCTGCTTCCATACTGCTGCCACATTGGTTTGTATAAGCTAGAGTATATAACAATACACATATTTTACAGCACATAACCACTGATGCAAATGTTGCACCGTCACAAAATGTAAAAATAAAGTAAGTCTTTTTTTCCCTTGACTTATTAAAAATAAATCTGAACATAAAGGAGGTGACTACAGGTACTAATGAATGCCGTCTTTCCCCATTAGGAGTAACTTCTGAAAGTGATTTGCCAGCTTTAACTTCTCCATCACTTTCTTCTTCAAATACTTTTCCCATTAGGCTCAATTATTAACATAAAAGCCATAGAAAAGGTCCTACTTACCAGTTCTTGTAAGTAAAGGGCTGCCCCTGTATTGGATGATCCGCCACGCTGATGTTTAACAATGTGTCCGCTAACAGCTCCCGGTCAATGAGCACCTTGTGTTCAGGCAGCAGGAAATGAATTTACCG
The DNA here is from genome assembly GCF_016835505.1 of Polypterus senegalus. Lineage (NCBI taxonomy): Eukaryota > Metazoa > Chordata > Cladistia > Polypteriformes > Polypteridae > Polypterus > Polypterus senegalus. The sequence goes on from NC_053154.1 coordinate 277,049,451, forward strand.
TATGAGCAGAAAATCCATGCGTTGTCATCACCAGGCAACCTCAGACACTGCCCTCTGAAAAAAACATTGAGTGTAATTTCAGTTTAGCTGCGCGTTTTAGAGAAGAATCACAGGGTACATCTACTGAGCTGCTGCTGCTGCTGCCTTTGCTGCTTCTAATCTTGGTGGAATGAATTGTCTTATGCCAGGATCGGAGAAGGCGTTTCTCATTTTAAATGCCATGGACAAGAGATTGACAAAGCAGCAAAAATGCCAAACTTAAAATTTGTGCTATTCTGTCATGGCATGAAGTGTATCCCATCAGCATTCTGCACTTTCGAAAGCATCCTCGCCATGTTACGTCTTTAGAACATTGACGGTGGAAGCTGAGATTCCACCAAATTCCTTCTGATTTTCTTGTCACCTCAATAAAAGTTGAGCTTCTTAATCCTTGAGGAATGAAATGTTTTACTTTCAACAAATAGAAATATAGGAATGATAAGAATAAAATATATGAATAACTTTTAAGAATCCAATGATTAATTGAAATTTGCACAGGAAAGGAATTCATCGATATGCATTGATGTTAGATCTGATGATTGACAAATTCTGGTCAGCTCTTATGGCGGCATCCATTGACTCTTGTCTGGATAAAATAAGCAGTAAGAGGCAGACGAGGAGACCTAGTGAGACGTCACGGGCTAGACTGAATAGCTTCTGCTTTTCACATGCTGGTTATGTTCACAGATGACACTAAATTAGTCGATTGGCAGATATCCCTGAGTCAGCAGAATCAAAAAGCAACGGTCTTGGATAGAATTCAGACTTACTGTAAATAAGTGTAATGTAGGAAATAAAAATATTGCTCATACTGAAACAACTGGGCATCTGAAAATATAATGTACACCTTATGGGGACTTGGGGAGTCTTAGTGGACTCATCACGGTCAACTACCAGATGGAAGTGGTTAGAAGGCTAACAAGATGTGGGAATTCACACACTAGCTCAATAAGTAGAAAAAAATCAACGGAGGTTAAGTGTAAGCTGTACAATACATTTAGAAGACCTCGTCTGGAATATTATATGGTGGCGTGGTATGTATTATGTGGTGCGGTGAGGCACATTACCTGCATTGTTAGGGAGCATCAGTTACGGCCATGTGCCGCAATTTCCTGAGGGTGATCCAGCTCACAGGGTCATTGTTGAGGGCCTGAATGGCTGAACCAGGCCAAGGGGAAGCCCACGCAATACCTGCCTGCAGCAGATAGACAGTCATTTCCAGAAGGTGGGACTGGACCGTGTATCTGCCTTGGGGGTTGCCAACCAGGATCCCATGCTGTTTCGTTGTGTGTTGGGTGTGGTTAAGTGCTGTACAAGTGCATCCTCCGCAACCTGATCTAACCTGGTCTGGTCTTAATAGGACATAACATTGCAAGAAAAAGTCCAGAGAAGATGTGGGTTATAAATAATAAGGAAAGGTAGAAAGAGTCACCTCTTTTGACTGCTTTTTTTAATTTTATATTCTAAGACATGTTATCTGTTCCTCACTCCCAGTAATGGAAGTCACATACTGAAATTCCATTTCAAAGTGTAAACAACCACAATATTATTGAAATTTGAACTAATGAAATAAGTAAGAAAAAAGAAAGTTATAAGGAATATTGAGCCATCTGAAGGAGCATGGCTTGGATGGGCTACAACAGAAGAAGACGATGTCGGGTTCCTCTCCTGCCAGTCTAGAACAGGAAGCTAAGTCCGCAGAGGGCACAGGCTCAGAAAAACTGAACAACTGAAGACTGGAAAAATGTAGTTGAGTCTGATGAGTTTCGATTTCTGCTCAGTCACTCTCAAAGGCATTGATGAAGAAGATCCAGCAGAATTCTTTCAGCTTAATGGGGAATCTCTCACTCGAGGAAGCCAGTGGAAATTAAGGAGGAGTGCTTTTTAAGCCATGAATCACTTCTTCATGCAAAGATTTCTGGGAATCTGGAATAATGTACTGAGTGATTTAGTTGAAGTAGAAGTCTTGACAACCTTTAAGCAGTATCCGCATGAGATATTGGGACAGCTTAGCTATTAGCTAATCAAACACGCCTGATGGACTGAATGACCTCCTCTTGCTTGTCATATTTCTTATGTTGCTATTTTAATGAGATAGGTTGAATTCTGAATGTGCTTATGTGAGGAGTGAGTGAGTTGTTGGAGCAAATTAAAGCATATGTTTTCCAAGTAATGAAACTAGTAATACAGTCTGGCTCTGGTGAGTGTTCTAAAGAGGCTCTAGGTCAAAAAAGGGTGAAATCCCTTTTAAAGAAAAATACTTACTTACAACTGAGCCAAAAATGATTAATTTAATAATTAACTCGAACCTCTAGAAAAGCTTCATTATTCTTTGACATAGGCAGTTCAAGTAGCTGAAACTGCTTTGGAGGTCTGAAACTATTTTTGGGGGTCTGTGACATAAATCCTCCATTGAAATGCCATCATTACTGTTTGGGCTTTGTATCTAGTGTCACACACACAAAACTGGAAGACAATGTCAGGGTTCATCTGCTGATAATTCCCCCCCAAGCTGAGGATGCATCTCTCTCTTTTGCCTTTAGACCTGAAAAACAACGGCGTGAAGAACAGTGACATCACTTCCGGTTTTGGTGACTTGAACCAGCCCCTTCCTCCTGGGCCACCTTAGAGTGCAACTGCCACATCTCGTTAGTCTATGGAATCACATCTGAAAAGATGTTACATTTTAGAGTTAACTGCTATTTTTTGTCAACTGTTATTTCTGTCTTTTTTATCGAGTATTTCCATCTGGTGCTCCCACACTTTTTTTTATTTGCCTCTTTTATCTTAAACTAGATATAGTTAAGGCAGATTACATTTTCACCTGGCCTTAAAAGTGCATCTCCAGCGTTGGCATTATTTCCACCTTCCCTCCAGAAAATTTAAATCACATTTACATGGTTGTCATGTGCAGTGGCCACTATCTGTTTCTCATCACCCCCAAATCTGGTCTAAGATGCATTAAATTATGTTTTTTAATGTGGATGAGTCCTATCCAGTTGTGATCAGATCACTTAATAAATAAATAGTACCTAAGAATTTCCCATAGATCCTCACATTGGTTTGACCTCTGGTTACAACATAGTTAACATCATAGTGTACATCATAGTCATGCTCTTAAGTCCATTCATTGATGAGTTATATCTTTGCAATGATAACATTTTCATCCTGAACAATGAATGAACTCTGAATTCAGGACAGGTCAAGCACTGCCTCCCTATCCTCAAGCAAATGGCACAGGCATGAAAAATGAAATAAGCTGTAAACTCACCTCATTAAGTTAACATATTGTTACAATGTCTATAGAAAACCCAACTTAGTCATCACAATCTAATTTTCTATGACACACTCAAAGCAATTACTTACCAGAAAAATATTTTCTTCTTGGAGTAAGTGACATTTTCTTTGTGCCTGGTGCAGTTATCCTGTTTCTGGGTTGCTCGGGCAGAAGACGTAACTTTGTTCATATGTGTCCATGTGTGGTCTGAATTTGTCAGTTCTGTCCTGGAGTTTGAATGCTAAAGCCCTTTAAGTGACCTAAGCAGTTGAGTTTTTGCAATTTTGTAAGTTTAGAGGGTACACAAACATCTCAATATTTTGGAGTAGTCATCACCAACACTTACAGTACGTCTACTGACCAAAAATTTGAAATGAGTGAATATTCATTTGCATTTCTGCCATAGGTGTTGAATATTTGATGAGATATCAGGGTGTGAGGAAAAAACATTTTACCCAAGACTGTCAGTTGATCGTGAAGGGGAAAAAAATGATTGAAACTGCCCGTCTGTTTAACTCGGACATACTGATGTCATTTCTACCAGCACATTTTAAATCAGAGACGAGATTATATAACATTTTAAATTTATATTTTAATCTCTGATAACAGTTTAGATAGATAGATAGATAGATAGATAGATAGATAGATAGATAGATAGATAGATAGATAGATCTTTATTGTCATTGTCACTTTTACAAGGGAACAACGAAATTGAAGGTGCAGTAGCCTCAGTGTGAGGTATAAGAGTTAAAAAAACAAGAAGAGAGAAAATAATAACAGACTGAATAGTAATAGTAAAAATATACAAATTGCACTTGTTGACTTAAGGTCTATATAGCACATTGGGAGAATGATATGGAGCCGTTTTATTCTGAGTTCAGGGCCATAATTGCTTTTGGATAAAAGCTGTTTTTAAGGCGGTTTATCCTGGTTTTCATTGCTCTGTATCTCTTGCCTGATGGCAAAAGCTGGAAGAGGCAATGTCTGGGATGTGATGAATCCTGTGAAATGTCTGTTGCTTTTTTGTGGCATCGGGAGGTGTAGATTACATATAAGAAGTCTTATTTCTATGAATCAGATATTAGCTTAAGATATTTAATATGTTTAACTAATTTGGGACTTTATTTTTTTATTAAATTTTATTGCAATCCATACAAAGCAATCAAGTTTTTACAATAATTTAAATGGGACTTTAAACATAATAATTCAAGGCATAAGTGATATTGTGCTATTTCCTCTACAACGCTAGTGTTTACCTGTATGTACAGAGTCAGTAACTATTTATAGATTTTCTTTTCAGTTATACAATGTGGCACTTCACCATTCAATGCTCAAGGTGTGTTATGAGGACTCTGGTAGTGAGAAATGGCTTGGTAGCAGTGAATGTGCACACAGCATTGCAGGTGTGAAAGGTGGAGGACTACATCACTCGATCCTGGTTGGGATGTGATGAGGCATCCTGGCGCAATGCCCTACGCTGCAAATGAGAATGGAATAAAAGTTAGTGAAGCCATTTTGCAGTGAAAAGAGGGCATGATGAGAAAGTGTTTAGTTGTTGGAAGGTTAATTAAAAGTTGGAGTGTCTGTGGTTGAGAACACGTGTGTAAGCATAACTTGCAGGTTTGTAGGCTTTTTTCTGGGTTACAGTGTATAGAACACGATACGTAGAGGCACTCTTAGTAATTGGAGGGATTAATGGAAGGGAATATAACAAGGGAAAGGTGGACAGCTGAAGACGTCTTCGTTGGCAGTGAAGTCTGTCATTAGAGGAGGGTGTACCATGGAACTCTTGAACAGCCTGAATAAGGATAGGAGGGGGTACTCTTATTTATCCAGTAGAGCTAGAGAAGTGGGGAGAATCTCAGTGAAAACTGAAATCTTGTATTCATGTGAGTATTCAGACCATTAATTCATTACTTTGTGGAAGCCCTTCTGGCAGTAATTAGAGCTTTTGGTCTTCTTGGGTAAGTCACTACAAGCTTTGCACACTTGGATTTGAGCAGTTTATCCCATTCTTCCTGTCAGATACTCTCACACTCCTTTAAATTGGATGGGAAGTATCTGTAAACTGCCATCTTCAGGTTGCTTCTCAGATACTCTATGGGTTTTAACTTTGGCCAGGCCATTCAAGGACAAACATAGACCTGTCCCAAAGCCACTCCATCATTGTCTTGGCTTTATGCTTTGGGTCATTGTTATGCTGAAAGTTGAACCATCACCCCAGTTTGAGATCATCTACCTTCTGGGGCAGGTTTTCTTCAAGTATATCTCTGTATTTGGCTGCATTCACCTTCCCTCAGTTTTCACCTGTCTCTCTGACCTAACAATTCCCATGGCATGATGTTACCCCGACCAGGCTTCTTCGTAGGGACAGCATTAGGTAGATGATGAGCACAGCCTGGCCTTTGACGGTAAGAGTATTCAAAGCAATTTAATTTTTGTCTCACCACACCAAATGTTTTTCCTCATGCTCCCAGAGTCCTTAAACTCTCATGTGCCAGTTTTCCATAAACACTGGATTGCTAGTGTGCTGCTGAGATGGTTGTCCTTCCAACAGGCTCTCCCATCTCAGCAGAGGGCCTTAAAAGCTCTGTTAGAGTGATCACTGGGTTCCAGTCATTTTCCAGTTTGGTTGGATAGTCGGCTGTAGGAAGAGTTTTGGTGGTGTTTAAACTTCTTCCATTTTACGATTATTCTTCTCCACTGTGCTTTAGAAGTTGTTTTATTCCCTTGCCCTAATCAAGGCCTCATCACTATTTAATTGTGGAGGTCTACAGAGAGTTCTTTGGACTTCATGGCTTGATTTTTGTCCTGATGTGCAGTGTGAGGCGCGGGACCTCATATACACAAGTGCCTGCCTTTCTAAATGATGTCCAATCATTTCAGTTTGCCGCATGTGGACTCCAATCATGTTGTAGGCACAAGTCAAGGATAATTCAAGTGCCACAGCACATGGGCTGAATACTGCTATGAATGAGAGATTTTGGTTTTTCATTTTTAATACATTTGCAAACCATTCTAAAAACAGGTTTTCACTTTGTCAATATAGGTATACTGAGTGTAGAATGATAGGCAAAAATGGCAAATTTGTCCATTTAAAATTATAAATCTACAACACAATAATGTGTACAGAATGAGAAGGGGTCTGAATACTTTCTGAATTCACTGTATATGTTATATTCACTGCATACCACCTCTGCTCCTTAGCCTTAGACTTATTAAAATGAGCAGATGTTGTATGACGGTTCATTGATTGCCTTGTCACCACTGGCCACTTCTGGACAGCTTTGGGCTAACTCTCTGTTAGACCCCATAATCTTAGGCCAATTTACCAAGGCAACCCTACAATAAACACAAGATTCCCAAAAAGGCTCCTTAGCTCATGCAAACCCCTCTACTAAACTAAGTTCATGATTGTGCACCAAACCCGGTGTGCTCTAATAGTTCATGGATAAAGAGTCGTAGTTCTCATATGAACACAATGAGAGCATGCAAACTCCACACACAAAGTAGCCTGGCTGGCCCCTGTAAGTGGGGTACTACATGGACTGCCTTGGTCTCAACTGAGGTAAAACATGCTCTTAGGAAGTTTCTGCTTTTTTCTTTTCTTTTAGCCCATACTAGGAAAAACAGTTTAGTGTAAGTAGCACAAGTCCATTTATATGCTTACCCTAATTGCTTAATCGTCTTGTGGAGTTGAGTGAGCAGCATTTGTTGTAAAGCAGGACAATCCCTGAATGGGTCATTAGCCTTTTGTTGTACACGTTTACTCACACCATGATGATATAGCATCACCATATCATCTAATAATCACATATTTTACTCAGGAGGTGGTGGTCAACCAGTTGGTCAAAATTGCAGTGTCTGACTTTGTCTGTTACAACTGACCAGGGGTATATTTTCTATATTTTCTCCAGTGATGCTGTTCACTGGAGTTTTTGTTTTCCTCCAATGTCAACTGGCCAAAGTTCAAAAATGTAAGTAACTGACATACAGTAGATGGTTAAGTTCCATTTATGTTAATCAGTTTCACGCTACTTTGTTTTCCTGTCTTGTAAAGGATGAGTTCAATATTTTTCAAGTTGTACTGTAGTTATTTAGAACATAAGAACATAAGCAATTTGACAAATGAGAGGAGACCATTCAGTCAATCAATCCTGTTTATTTAGCTAATAGCTGAGTTGTCCCAATATCTCATTCATATTTTTCTTAAAGTTTGTCAAGGTTTCTGCTTCAGCTCTGTATCTCAGTAGTTTTTTTTTTTCTATAGTCAAACAACTCTATGTAAAGAAGTGCTTCCTGGCCTTAATCTTAAATGCACTTCCCCTTAATGTCCACTGTTGTCCTTGAGTATGTGATTCACCCTTAACTCTTTTAGGGCTAATTTTTTTTCTCATTTTCTCCCAGGGCTGAATAAAAAAAGCACATAAAGCAATGGTTTCACACACAAATCAACATAAAATACTTATTTATAATAAATGCCACTCTGTTTTATGTTCCATGAGCCTCTACAGTGTGAAAACTCACAGACTTATTATGTACTGTTTGTCTCATCGCTTATAAGCTAAAAGGCACTTTCTGAAAAAAAAAAAACAGTTACCTGTCTTTCGTTTTCTGTTTCCTGATAGCTTGCATCCAAATCAGAGTTCGATAAGTTAGAGTCTGATTCAGTAATAATACACAAAAAAAAATTTAAAAAATAAATAAAGAATGCACAGAGTATTTTACTTTGTGCATTTGTTTTGCTCTCTTGCCCGACATCAATGACATTCTAGACGTTGTTTACTCTATGCCACTCACACACACGCAGAGATTCAACATCAAGTCAACGAGAATTAAAAGTCCTCATAGCAAAGAGGGTCTACCTATAATGAAATGTTGAGTTTTATCAACATTTGCAACTGATTATTAACCTCAACCCCTGCTGTTGACAAAAGTTGACATCCGCTCTAAAACAGTTAAGTTGAAAGAATGTTGCTGGATCTACTTTATCAGTGTCTTTGAGGATTTTAAATGCTTGAATTAGGTCGACACACTATCTCCTCTGCTCAAGACTAAACAGGTCTAATTCCCAGGGTCTGTCAGAGTAGGACATGTCCCTAAATCCTGTGATGCACTTGGTTGCTTTCCTCCGCACAGCGTCAAGTGCTGCTATGTCTTTCTTGTACTGTGATAACAAGAACTGAACACAATACTCCATATGCAGTCTCACTATTGCATTATATAGTTTGAGCATAACATCCCTTGATTTAAATTCAACAGTTTTTATGATATAACCTAACATATTTTATTTGTCTTTTAAATTGCTTCTGCGCATTGCTTAATTGATGAAAGTGTTACATCAACATATACTCAGAAATCCTTTTCAGAGGCTGCTTATTCTATAACTCTATTGTCTCCCATGTTATATTCATAATTGATATTCATTTTTCCTATTTACATTATTTCTTCACAAATATGGTATGGATGCATTTGCTACACAAACTGTGTTCCAAAGTGCAGTGTTTTCTATAAATATGCACTTCCATACATTTTCCATTGGAATTAATGAAGCACGGGTAGAAAAGCCTTTAAACTTACCGCATACATACATTTTTCAAACAAGACAGTTTTTTGTGTTTTGATCTGCATCTTGTAATTACGCACACACACTTTAAAATAGTCTCCATATGAAGTTTTTTGAGATTCAGACATTTTAAAAGAAGACCCGCTGTACGAGCTACCTCAGAACTTGCAGTCTTCTGCTCTAACCTTTGACCCTTCTTTTCTTGGTTTCCTCTCAAAAGACCAAATCGCAGTAAACTGTTTGTGTCATGTGGTTAGTTTTGTTTTGGTTTGCTTCCATATTTGTGTGACAATTCACACAAGCAAATATAAAACATATCCTTACCTTGAGAAAGACAGTACCAGCAACATTAGATAAAACTGTCAGTTTCAGATCCCATTTGTCGTCACAAACATGCATCAGAAATACAAAAGGCATGTTTTGTTTTATCGAAACTCAAAGAGGATGTATTTGGTAAGTTTAAGGGCTTTATTATCCGGTGGTGCTTCATGCCGCATTGCCTCCACAATAAAGCGCCAGTGTGGGCAAGATATGTTTTAAAATGAATAGAAAGTGCTGGAGTTTGGGACACAGTTTCATGTGACAAATACATATATAGCATGTTTGTGAAGAAATAACTTTGACTTGAAAAATACCAAATGTATCCTTTAAATCTGTGTTTTTATGTGTATTCATTGTCACCGCATTCTGCACTAGCACTCAGAAAATAGTAAACTTGAATTAAAATTAAAAAAACTTGAAGGAAAATAAAAATACCTGGAGAAAAACTGTACACAGACACTGGAGGGCACATGCAACACCAGTCAGCCTGGGATTCAAACTGAGTCTCCCAGAGATGAACAACAGCAGCTCTCAGCACTGTGCCACCTTACAACACAAGTCCTTATTGAGTAGGGGGGTTGGGGGAACAAGGATTACACAGATTAAAGCAAATAAAACTTGAAAGACATTATAGTTCCCCAAACCAGCTGATGGCCTGATCTGGTACCTTCATACAAAAAAGCCCACATCACTTTAATATTTTTTGCATTAAGCTTTTTAAATGAAGTGCATCTTAAAAAATGAGCGTAATGATTGAAATGCATTTTAAAATGAGCATACAGCTCTTGGTTACTAAGGAGCTGAAATGCTGCTTCCTTTGCTCTTTGATTCCAATCTACATGGGTTGTAAAGTAATATTTGTTCATGACAAGCTGAAGACATGTCCGTGTGTTACTTGTCTGTGCTTTCCTATACCATGGTCATTACTGAAATAATAAGAAATGTCAAGGCATTTCAAATTAAACTCTCCTGGTGGGAAACCCTTTTTTTATCTAACAGTACAATTTTTTTGAAAGTCACTTCTGTTTTATTAACACTGTGAAATTGTGAGGATAGAAATTAATTTTCTTTAAGCATTATACTAATTTACAAATTAATGATCTTGTTATGTTAATTCAGTTGTTTAACAAGTCCATTCTTCTTTCTCATTTGCATTTAATGCAAAACTGAGAAAACTGCCAGCCAGAGTCAGTAAGAAAGTAAAAAGGGACAGAGAAAGGCAGGAACACAAAAATGTCCATTAGGACACATTTAACAAGTGACAATGGACTAACATGATGTACAATTTGTTAAGAAGGCAAAAAAAAAAATCTGAAAAACAGACTCCAATGCTCTAGACTAAGCAACCTAATTAAATTATAGTTTTAACAAAGAATTCCACAATTAGCCAATTGATTAACTCTACAACTAGAACATTTACAAGGATCAGAAATAAGCAGTATTTAACAGGGGAAAAGTATAATGCCTCATTGGAGACAGTAGAAGGGATGGTAATCACCAGGGGCCTCATGTATAAACAATGCGTACACACAAAAATGTTGCATAAGCCCGTTTCCACGCTCAATTTATAAAAACTAAACTTAACGTAAAGCCATGCACATTTTCATGCCAGCTAAAACCCTGGCGTACGCAAGTTCTCCGCTCAGTTTTGCAAACTGGCAGCACCCAGCATCAAAGCAGTGCTACTGTTCCAGTGTGGTTTCCCTTTCGTTTTTAGATCCACATTCCTGACGTGGCTTTATAAATACACTGAAATTAACCGCATATTGTTTATTAGTTTAATGCATCTGATTGTAATAACCTGTAACAATATAATGGTCCACGGGATGGTCAAACTATTCTAAATACCATAGCTGCTGTAGCGTTGCTACCCTCACTGCACCTTCTTCGTCTTCTTTCAGCTGCTCCCGTTAGGGGTTGCCATAGCGGAACATCTTTTTCCATATTACTCTCACTGCACCACTTGGAATATTTATATCACTGTATCTGAGTGTGGAATCACAGCTCTACAGGAGCTGATCGGAAAGAGAATTATCAGTATACAGCATCAAGCATGCCTCAGCCATGCTGACTATTTGAATTGCTCTCACACGGCAAATGCTTCAGAGCCTTTCCTGTATGGACATCATGGTTCAGAAACAGTTTCATCCCAAGAACTCTAAACCCACTCAATCAGTCCATCAAGTGCTACTTGTAGAATGCTTTGTACTTACTAGTACAATCGCCTCACTGTAAACTTGTGATACAATTATAACATTGCACAACATGAGCCACTTTATAAAGAGCATATTTACATATGATGATGATATCGTTTTTGGGATGAAATGCAGCAAAATATGATTATTAAATTATACAGATAAAACTTTAACTTCATTTAAATAATCTATATTTTTAATAATTAAACATATGAGGACACAGTGTCGCAGCGCTAGCAATTCACAGATTGTTCCTGCCTCGTGCTGTATTCTCACTGGGACTAATGTGACACTGGAAGGATAGATGGATAGAATAATTAAACATGTACTACGAAGATATTTCAATGTTTCTTAAAAGTTTTGAAGAATCGGCATTCTAAGCTTACAGATTGCTTAATGTTTATTACAGAGCTGACTGTGTGGCGATTGTGTATTTGGAGAAAGAAAAGTAAGGACAGGAATTGAAGGTTAGTACGTTTGAAAGGGACAGTACTGCTGCAATAAATTATTTCATTGAAGGTTGCGCATGGCACAGCAAGCATCTTGCGTGAGACATGAACAATCACTGCGCCACCGTGTTCCCATGTTTAATAACGTGCTTTAACTCCTATCATCATGAAAATGATATCAAGTATACATCTCAGTATTTTAATTATTTAGAGAGCTGTAATATCACGAATGTAATGGATTCTGTGTCCAGTCAGAGGAAGAGAAAGCTCGTTTAAGAAGCACGTAGTGATTCACACACATAGAGCATATAGAAGATCAAATACAAAACAAAGCATTTAACGTGCTACTTTAGTTACAATGGGATTTGGGAAACTAGTAAATTAAACGATTTTAAGATGACGTTTATGATTCTACTTTAATGACAAAATAAACTATGTGATTAACGTAGAAATTTTGAGAGAAAAGTTGACATTGCGTGCTTTTTTCCCTACTTTGTGCCTATTTTGTTTCTCTGTACCTTAATAAGCTTTCATATAACACTCAGACGGTGTGCTACGACTCACCTTTTCACGACGACATTGATATCTGACAACTTCTTTTTTATTTCGGGCACTGTGCGACTTTGTGAACTTGAGCTTTCGAGGTTCTCTGACACTCTATTTCACTTGATAAACTTGCTTTTGTTGTTTAAACCACTGTTTAAACCAACAAATAGTAAGTTTTTCCTTGCCTCCATTTGGTATTCGCTGGAATTCTTCTATTTTCCCTTTCTTTTTACAGAACGCTGAACTTAAGGGCTATTTATATTGATTTGCATATTCAAAGAGGCGTAACTCTGGGAGAAGTTGGGGAGTGGCAGCAGGTGCATGCACGATGATCAGGGTTTATATAGCGGAAGAACGGGGAAGTTGGCGAACACACAGATTTATTCATCTGGATTTTTTTGTGCATACACACATTTCCACTTTTGTCCTTACGCCATGTTTTAGTGTGAATTCTATGCACGGCATTGTGCATGAGGCCCCAGGAGATGAGTGTAATCAAACGAAAGAACCAAATATCAAGCCAATCTTTCATCAGAAATCCTAATCAAAATCAAAAATCAGGGACAGCAACCAAAAATTAATCAACTGCAAACAGAAAAAGATCTTTAAGACAGTCAGAAAGGTTTCAGGGTTTTATCTGAACAATCAGATAACCTGAAATTGCACGGGTCAACATTTGTATCAGACGTGTTGTGCACCCTAAGGGATTCTGGGTAGGATACTATAAGCAGACAATGCTAGTGGTCCATAAATGGTGGCACCCAATTGAAAAGAAAGATGGGTTTACTGCAACATGCAAAACTATTATTGTTTACTTACTTTGTAAGCTTACTTTCAATTCCAACTGAAATCAATTTCTTTGAGTCAAAAAAATAAATAAATCCCAAATAGATCAAGCACATCTATACAGAAATCATATGGTAAATATGATGACAAGCTATTGTTTTTTTTTCCAAAAAATCAGATTAGATTTGATAAACTTTGTTAATTCTAAGGGGAAATTTGAATGCTTACAGCAGAAGAAACATAAAACACAAGAATACAGACTCAAAAGGCAAATAATACAGCCAATCAATCAAATTGATAGATCTATACTAATAAAAGGCAAAGCCATCACTCACTCACTCACTGACTCATCACTAATTCTCCAACTTCCCGTGTGGGTGGAAGGCTGAAATTTGGCAGGTTGATTCCTTACAGCTTCCTTACAAAAGTTGGACAGGTTTTATATCGAAATTCTACGCGTAATGGTCATAACTGGAAGCAGTTTTTCTCCATTTACTGTAATGGAGATGAGCTTCAACGCCGTGGGGGCGGAGTTTCGTGTGACATCATCACGCCTCCCACGTAATCACGCAGTACATAGAAAACCAGGAAGACCTCAAAAAAGCGCTCAAGAAAACATGCATTATATAATTGAGAAGGCAGCGAAACAAGAAGCGAGTTCTGCTACTTCGGAAACAAAGCACGATGTAAACCTACACTTTAAATTAAGTTCATAGACAGGCTGCCGCTGGCGTTTGTAATTTAGTGCCTGCCCATATAAGGCCATCCGTCAGCGGCAATCCAATAGCAAACTGCCACGGGTAAATATTCACGGGTGAAGGACTGTGCTTATGGAGAGGAAGATGAGATGGTCAGGGTGGTGTTTGACACAAACTCAGCGAAACTGCCAGAGAAAGTTTTAAGTGCCAGGACTAAGGTAACATTAAATAAAGCTATGGACATAGCACGAGATGGCACCAGCACAGCTGGGAACCTTCGATGCAAGTACACCGAGTGGCTCACGTGAACTGATGCAGTGCACAGATAAAAGCAACAGTTCCAAAGTCGCTGAACAAAACCGAATTACACAATTGAAAAGGCAGCAAAAATATGAAGCGTCTGATAAGCATATTCATAAATGCAGCTACTGTGGAAACAAAGCACACGGTGGAAAAAGTCAATGTCCGCTAAAGGAAGACAGCGTAAAAAAAACCCGTGCATGCAGTTTGTCACATCACAGATAAAAAGGAAGGCGAGCTGTTTATTGATGCAGTAAGGAACTAATCGATGAATGAAACCTCTTATCTTTACAGCGATTGACAAACACGGAATGTAACTTGAACACATCGTACAAATACGAGCCTGATTGAAAGAAATAATGATAATCAAATCCTTGATGACAGCAACATTCAATAACACTCACAAAACAATTACTGTATATTGACAATCATGTTACGTTATTTTTAAAATGTTCCCTTTTCTTTTCATAACTTCTACTTCTCCACTGCGATACGGATATATATATAAATGTATATCTATAGCCCGATCTACAATCCATACTTTAGCATAGACAAGCGGTGGCGCAATTGTAGAGTCTTCGCCTCTAACGCCGACATTCGAGGTTCGATTCGAGAGGGATGTACTGACTATGTACGCTGCTTCCCGATTCATTTTACCTTCCCATCTCCTTGGTTTGGGACGTATGAAAAATATTAGGTTAACGCAGAATCATGTTACGTTATTTTTAAAATTTTCCCTTTCTTAGCACAAGCACAGTTGAGAAGCTTGATGCATGTACTCCATAGCGCGTAAAAATAGCGCATTTAATCACACTTTCAATTCCAAGCAAGCGGGAACTTTTGTCAATGCATGATTTCCTGGTACATCCATTACACTGATGCACACATCACAGCTACAAAAATGTTAGAGTCGGAATAAAGCGCGTTCCTACGACTGATCATTTCGACTACCCGCGAAGCCTTGATAAAAGCATGGTTTTGTGCACACTGAAAAGCAAGCAAAATTAGATGCATTACAGAAAGCGGACTTTGTGGCTCTTACTGGGGATCATTGGACTTCCGTGACCGTTAGTAATTCTAAATACATCTAATTACAAAATGTTCAATGATCACACTGTTTTAGCCTAATGTACAAAATAATTTTGGCTAATGTTACTCAGAGTTTAAAGAGTAAGCTGGTCAAATTACCTTTTATGTTTCTGACTTATTTTTTAAGAAGAAAAACTGCACTTTATGGTGAAATTTTGGTTATTATTATTTAAAGACAATACTATTCTGAAAATGTACTTAAAGTACTTAAACTACCACTTTATTTTTAAGTCTGCCCAATTTTAACCAGGGATGATATTTTTGTTTCTGTTTTGAATTCAAATGCAGTTTAAAAGCTTTTTTCAGAAATTAAAACAGCTTCAGTTTACAATATTCATGTCCATGTCTATTATTTGATTCTGTCGCCCACTAAAACCTTTTAAATAAAAAAAAAACATTTGCGATTTGGGGCAAATTCATTATCGATTACATACGATTAATCAAGATTAATTCTTACACAGCCTCTAATTAATTGGATTAATTTTTTAATCGAGTCCCACCTAATATATATATGTAGATATATATATGTAGATTTGTATATATGTGTATATACAGTATATATGTAGATATGTATATGTTGTATATACAGTATGTATATATGTGTGTGTGTATATATACAGTATGTGTATATATATGTATATGTATATATATGTATGTGTGTATATGTATATATATATAACTGAATATATATATGTGTATAGATGTGTATATATATATATGTTTATATGTATATATATGTTTATATATGTGTCTGTGTGTGTGTGTGTGTATATATATATATATATATATATATATATGCCAGCAACACTCATGACAATTACAAAACAATTACATTGTCAATCATGTTACGTTATTATTAAAATGTTTCCTTTTCTTTTTACTTCTCCGCTGCCAAGCGCAGGTATTTTGCTATATATATGTATATATATATATATATATATATATATATATAAATAGATAGATATGACAACAACACTCATATCAATGACAAAACAATTACATTAACAATCATCTTACGTTATTTTTAAAATGTTTGCTTTTCTTTTTCATAACTTCTTTAACACACTACTTCTCCGCTGCGAAGCGCGGGTATTCTGCTAGTAATAAAATAAGCCTAACAAGTACTTTGCGTGTAATGTAAAAAAAATAGAAACTTTTTCCTGTGGTGTACCTCCTTATTCACTACTCTGTAAGTACACATTCAGGGGCAGTATGGTGGCAGCATTTTCAATGCTGGTTCACAGCTTTGCGGACCCCATTCAAATTCTGGCCTGCTCACACTATCTGTCTTGATTTTGTGGGGGTTTAGTGGTGTTCATTTACTGTATGCTAAAGGTTTACTATAATAAAGAGTGTTGTGGGCTACAAAATCTGTAAATTTTGGACTATATTTTCATTATATTTTGTTCAAGACAAAACAACAGATGAACTTAATAGTTGCATAGACAGCTAAGTTCAAAGGCAATCTGTTTTCCTAAATCACAGTACCATTTGTTTAAACTGACCAGCAATTCAGGAGATTCCTCAGGCTATTTATTATTTTGAAACCTGAGATCTGGGAAAACAAAGTGCTAAATTGGTTTACAGCCTGGGAAAGGAAGACATACCAGTAAGTACTAAGCAACATCAAAAGTATTATTGTTTCAGAAAAACGGGCATATTCAAGATTAAAGAATCTGAGCGAATCCATTCATCATTTTGACAGCCAGCCAGTCAGGTGTATCTAACCATGTAGAATTTTATAATCCTCGTCTGAAGAGCAACACAAGAGATGAAGACATCAGGAGAAGAGAACAGAATGACGTCAACATGCGGCTGTTTCCATCTAATCGTCAGAAAAACATCTAATGAACAACTATGATTGCTAGATCTAAAGACTATATATATCCAGACTCTGTTATTCTTTGTTCTACTGGTATTATTATTCCTGTAATAAATATCATGCTGCTTTTAACTTTCTATGCTTTGTCTTAATGTCTAGTGTGATTGAAGTAATACGGTAGATTTCTTTGAGCACCTGGTGCAGCCAGACATTTGCCATTACCTCTGTGCTGCGAGGTTTATTAAGGGTTGAGGGTGAGAGCTCCACCCAATAGTAGGGAACAGTACATAAAGTAAGGCAGTCTTGGCTGATAAATGGCCTATAGTCAAGGATGCTGAGCCTTTGTATGTTTAAATGTATTCTTGGAGACCAATAGTAATATTTAGGTCTGAGATATATTTAAAACATCTTATGCTGTTTGCCGATAATAAGTAAGTCACTTGAAGTGCTGAGATAATGACAGGCTGTGTTATTCCTAAGGTACTTGTGTAGTTTAAAGTGCTAGAGATTAATCAGCTCTGTGTTTGTCATTCATAAGGCACTGTTGAGGTTCTGTGTGTATGCCTATATCTATGTACATGTGTGATAATCTTAGGGTGCGACAGTAGACCCACCCAGTAAGGATCCTGATGAGTACACTTACCCCTAGGTAAAGGGTAAGTAGAGGGAAATACCACGATAATACAAAGAGTCATTTTTAAAATACACACCAAAAAGTATTACATTTTAAATAAAAAATAGACACAAGTGTAAATGAAGTCACAGAGTTAACTTGAATGTGTATGTCTTTTGTAAAGCACCTTGTGATGGTGTCCTCTGTGACTTGTGCTATAATAATAAAGATTGGTTGATTGTTTATCAGCATCATCTCAAGAAATAAAAAGAAATAATATTTTGTAACCAAAGGTTCCTTATGCACATTAAGGAGAGGCTGTCATAATGTAAATGCTTTACAGAACTGGGTAGCAATTCAGCAGTAGACTAAATCAAAAATGTACAGGGAGGCTTGTTCTCAAATAAAGCTAAGCTATCCCCTCTGAGTCTCCACTTATTCAGTCATGAGAGGTTTCTAGTGACCCTAGCTGTCAAAACGTCATGTAGCCTCTGTATATCTCAGGTCTAAACTATGCATTTGTTGCATTCACAGACTGCACAACACTGATGAGCTTAGCACAGTGTAGGGAAAGGGCAGTTATAAGGCATATGTGATATTTTTAGTATACACAGCATTCATTATCATTCCGAGATAATTAGCAGGGCATTACACTCCGTGGCTTATTATGCAAACATTTCAAAATTTTATAGAACAAAAAGGGTCTGGCTAGTTGTACACATTCATCAAATGTAGTAGTGGCAGGCATGATTATCACCCTCAGACAGCCATCATAATGAAAAAGATAAACATAATTAAATATAATAAAAATTGAACTAGAAAGTGGCAGCTCTGAGTGAGCAACAAAGCTTGCAAAAATCTAAGCAATTTTATTTTCATTTAATAGGAACTTCTCAATACAGCAAGATACCTACCAAAAGGAGTAGCAGTTCTGTATTTTAATGAGTAATGATCCTGCCCGGTTTTGCTGTTAACTTCTTGATGTCTGCATTTTATATGACTTCCCATTAAATGCAGCTCCTCTGAATGCTCACTCCTTTGTGTTTTGTCACCTGTCTTTATTCTATATGATCAGTTTTGGTGAACAACATTTGGTGGATTGATGAAAGTTATGACTGGCGGCTGTTGATTCTAGAACTCAGGAAAATTGTGCGGAAATAAAACTTTTTGAAAATGATTCAACATTATTATTAAGCATTTTAATAACATATTCCTCAACAGATTAATAGATCCATCCGTATCTGTATGTTTACCTATCATTCATTACTTCTCAGCTATATAAATTTCTCATTTAGAGATACTTCCTTTCTTATTTATCATTAGGCATCTATCTATCTATCTATCTATCTATCTATCTATCTATCTATCTATCATCAATTCTTACTTAAACAGTTTCTTATTTTAGATGTTCTTCTTTTTCCTGTTTATCATAAGCTACTCTAACTGTCTCTCTGTCTATAATAAGATTCTTGTAATTCACATATCTGACGAGGCGATAATGATGACAGGCAGGCTGAAGTGCAAGGTAATAGTAAAGATAATTCAGTTAAGATGGCAGTGCATCTAAACCAGGTAAACAGTAGTGTTTCTTTTAAGTCACAAGTCTTCCTGGTGAAATTGTATGATAAGATTATGACAAGGTAGTAGTAATAATATTAATAATAATAATAGAATATTTTATTTGCACTACATCTGTGAGGCAGAAATATGATCAGACTCCTCAATGTCTCATTGCTTTGATCAAAAGGCTCAGTAAAGACTGTAGCTGCAGGATGATGATCTAATGGTAACATTGCAATTGACCAAAGGCACCCCAATATAATGGAAGTGTTAGTGAATTAGTTATTCCTGGGAAGTAAACATGAATGAAGGATAGTAAAGAACTACACAGTGTAGTTCAGATCCTCCAAGACAATAGGAGATTCTTTAATTTCCATAATAATCTCCACCTAGAGGTTCTCAAATTGTAGGGACACCCGAGTTTTAGAAAGGCAGCCTTTCCTAAACCTAGAACTGAATTGTATGCCTGCCCTCGATTTGTTTCTTAGCCTGATCCTTTGTAGCCATACTGCCTTGGGGGTTGGAGACAAGAGCAGAATCAGAGGGAGGGACAAGAGAAAGAGAGACCAGAGAATTGAGACTAAGTGGAAAGTTAGTAATCAATGCACTCTTTGAATGGGTAAGTTTACCAGCTAACCTCAACCAGCTGAGCTTCAAACCATATTAAGGAAGGTCCAGATGGGCCATATGTTTGTATTCCCTTTAATTTTTGTAAAACAGTCTCTATTTCCTGGTAATCACATATTATTGTTGAAATACGTCACTTCTCTTTTGTATGCTCTGGACTGTTCGGCTTTATTTCAGGTGTGGGGGAAGGTTGGGGCTGAGGTTTGTTCGTGAGCGCCTCTTTCCAGCTACATAAGACATTGGAAGGTACTTTAACAGCCAACCATCTATTTGTCTGTTATAGTAAACCTACTGAGTTGCATTATGTGGTTCAAATTAGAATCATAATAGATTTAGCATTAACAACCTCACATGGTGATAAAGAAACTCATTGAGTTCTAAATCTGAAGCCAAAACAGAAAAGCAATGGGCAGGAACAAAGAGAGCAGAGATATGAGAAACCGTCCAGGATACAAAAAAATAGTTAGCAATGTCCACCTATATTGGTTCATCATGAGCATCTATGGATCTAATGAAGTAGAAATCTAAGTCAGGAACATAGAATAAGAGGATGGAGAGCAAGCAAGACAGTGGAGATGAGCCAATGTTAGAAAGCAATGCTCTGCGCCAGCCATATAACTCCACTGAAAATGACGTGATAAAAACAGAACTGTAAATATGAGCTGAATGGGAAGATTAATAATGTGATCAACATGTTGGGAAACAGGTAGGAAATCAGATTGCGGAGAAGGTCAAACAGGAATGGGACAGAATTCTAAAAGTAGGAACAAGTGAATCAGTTAAGAAGCAAAGAATGGAATCAACATAAAGAAGAAAATAGAATAAAAATGGAAGAAACCTCAAAGAGAGATGAGGAGTGGTATGAAGGCCATAAACCTGAACTTCACTCAGAATTTATTTTTTCTTTGTCATTTGCCTTGATGTCTTTTTCTTTCACTGTGCCAGTGACCTGGATGTTTCATTGTTATAATTATTGAAGTCTTTGTTGCAGTTTTGACTTCTTCAAAAACATTTTGTTCTCATAAGGGATGCAAATAAGATACCATTTCTAATATGGTATGTATATGGTAATTAGTGTCACTTTAATATGTTACTTTTAAACGTGTTATTTTTCTGTTTCTTTTTGAGAAAACTTTAAAGGAAGTTACAAGCAGAGGGGCCACCCTGGAATCACTTCCAGGTCAATCCTATCTATCTAGCTATCAGCTCTGTCTTTCATTTCCATCTACCTGTCTTGTCAGTAGACAATCCTGCAGACCTCTAGAACACATGGCCTATGATGGCACACCGGTCAACAAAAGATCTACAGCTCACTCTTCTTCTTATTACATACCTATTTCAATATCTATTTATATTTCTGTTTTTTTACTTTTTTTCTGCTCTGCTTTATTGAATTGACTATACACAGCATTGTTGATTTTTGTTTTTTATTTAGGGCCCTTTCTTCTCCACCTCACGATTCAATGCTCTTTTTTATTAAATTTTCTTTTCAAATCTTAAAGCTGCTGGTCTGAAACAACAATATACTTTTATATTCCAGGTTTTTCATTTTCTTCTTTGACTGAAACAGCCCTATGAAGGTAATTCCAGACAGATGCGTTCTCCAGAAATTGGATAGGTTCTTTAAATCTGCGATTTATCACAGACTTAGTAGGTGGGCGGCAGTTTATCTTTATAAACACAGATGATCATGAACAAAGCATAAGTGAGAATGTGTGAAGGCTTACACAACATGAGCGTACACACCTACAATACCCATGAGGAAACCTGGGGGTCTGGTCAGACTCATCTTGTCTATGAGATTTATTACAACATGAAGCCAGCTTCCTCCTTGATACCTGCAGTTCCCTTTACTATGAGTCATGTCAAATGAAGAGATTACGAACCCATTTTTCATTTGACACCAACTTGGCAAAATAAGACTTTCATCCAGCTGCTATCTACATTATCATTCTGACAACACATAACTGCAGATGAGCTAAGCCGAGGCACTGCTCAACCTGAAATATGGAGGAAATGTGCCAACATTGGCAAAGAAGACACGTGCATCATCTTTTACATGAGGGGGATGGTTATAAAAAGTAAATGTCCTGTGGGCATCTCTGGAAATCTTTCCTTTGTCTCATTGGTTAAGGTACAATTCATACCATGGTGACATATAAGGGAATGAGGCATTTTGAGGAAAATGGGCATGATTATGCAAATTATATATTAACACACTTTTTCAGTTATCTACATAAATCATTTTAAACATACTTATGGTAGGTGCAGTGGAACAACGGTTGTTGCTGCCACCTCTGGGACCCATTCTGTGTTGAGTTTGTATGTTGAAACCATCTGTGTAAGTCTTTCTCTGAGCACTCTGTTTATTTCCCCTCAAGTCCCAAACATGGGGATGTTAGATTATTAGTGACACTAAAGTGATCCGGTCTGTTTGGCTGAGCCTTGTGATGGACTGCCCAGAGATGATTCCTGCCTTGTACTTTATGCTGCTAGGATAGACTCAGGCACCTGACAACTCTGAATTGAGTTAAGTGAGTTTCAGGATGTTATGTTATCTTGTGTTAAATATGTGTCACAAGCTACCGGAGTCCTGCTAGTAATCAGGACCAACCAGGACCAGAGGTACCAATGAGCAGCAAGAGGACAGCAGAGGTTAAAAAGAAGGTTGATTTATTCAAAGCAGTTTTTAAAAAACACACAAAGTTGACGATAGAAAAAGATTTACAATGAAAACAGAAGAAGGATGATCATAAATGTAAAATAAAAAATAACACAAAGGTGGATGGATAAAACTATAAAAAACTACCCAAAGCCCGCCGTAGCATACGGTGGTGTAAGAATAGGAATGGAAAACGGTGAGAAAGGAATTCAGAAATCAAGAAAAAATAAATACTTCTTGAAAGACACAGTTGTGAATAGGTGTTTTGGTGGTGACGACAGATAATGAGTCGAAAGATCTAACCCTAGAAAAAGCCAAGTACAACTGACCGTGGCTGAAGACTAGTTGTTAGAATTATTGTGAAGAGTAAACAGCATGTGGGTATGAGGAAGGCCGCGCTTCTGAAATCTGATTACGTAAATATAATCAATAACAACCTCAAAAAGATGCTGTTGTAGAATGTCTCTAAGTAATTCCTGCAGCTTAATCCAAAAGACTTGTAGTACAATATCAGGTCTGTGCTCCGGTCTTTGGGTATCCAACAGTGCATGTAGAATTTCCGGCCAAGCAAGATTACATGTGAAAGTGATAAATAAATGAGGCTGTCCGAATTTACGTACTATGGCCATGGCATCCTGCTAGTTTTGTTGCATGTATCTTGGACTTCTTGGAAATATGGATGGTAATATGATCATTTTGCCTACACGTACGTTGTTATTTTCAGTGTTTGCTTGCAGTGCATCTGACAGTCCTTTGTATTGTTCCACGTACAAATCTTGTTGATCTAATCTGAGATAGTTGAGACGCGTGCCCTCTGTTTTAACATACGCATCTAAGACGTATCGCAATTCATATTGAGCGTGGAAATTTGTTTACAGGAGTTTCCTATGGGACAGATGAAAATGTCCCTTTCGACAGGCGGTTCGCCATCTTCTCCGATGAAAATTGCTGCAACATTAGTGTGACATGTCGGGGAATTGTATCGTTGTAAATCCTGTCTAGGGTTTTCCTCGAAAAGCATTCGTACAGATGCTGTTGGATTGGACTGAGTGATTTCATGCATGTGTTTGTATGATTTAGTAAAGGGTTTGATGGTTCTGAGCATCGAATCTAGCTGGAGAAGTACTGTACATTTTCACTGCATGTAGAGTTTGCTTTATTTTGTGAGCATACTGCAGAAGGTTGGCGAGAACGGTTTTGAGGTGGAAGCAGGACGATGGTCCTAGCTTCCTAGCTCTGATGGTATGAATCAGGGTTTTATAGACAAAGGTTTTCCCTGTTCCTGCAGCACCATCTAAGCAGAAGCATGTTTGTCGCGGATGGGAATCGCTGTATGCAGCATGTAAACATGTTTGGTGAGGTGTTGGGGGTGGGCACATGAGCAGGTAGTGCGCATGCCTCGACAGTGAGAGTGGACACGGGAGGAGGGTTAGAGTTGGAGGGCGGGGCTCTGTCGTGCGTGTCCCATGACACGGGAGGAGGGTTAGAGTGTTGGCTTCTGTCATGCATACCGCATGATCGGGCGACTTGGTCGATTATATATATAGAAGATATAGAAAAGCAGCCGGAACCGAAAAGAACAATGAAAAGTCAACATGGCTCAGAGGTGCATGTGGACTGTAGCAGAGACGAAAGTGACTGAGGCTGTGTTTGGTGAGGTGTTGCGTGCGAGCACATGAGCAGGCAGTGTGCGTGCCTCGAGAGCGAGGGTGGACACAGGAGGAGGGTTAGAGTTGCCGGGCAGGGCTCTGTCGTGTTTATCCCATGACATGGGAGGAGGGTTAGAGTTGGCGGGCAGGGCTCTGTCGTGCGTATCCCATGGCGTGGGAGGGGGGTTAGAGTTGGCAGGCAGGGCTCTGTCGTGCGTATCCCATGGTTGGGCGATTTACTCAATTATATATATAGATACCACACTGTGCTATTTAGAAAAATATATAAGCAGTTTCTTAAAAATACACACAGTTGATGATGGAAAAAGATTTACAGTGAAAACAGAAGAAGGATTATCATAAATGTGAAATAAAAAATAATGCAAAGGTGGGTGGACAACATAAAAAAAATAACACACTGTTCTATTTACCAAAATGCTCACAAATCATCCTACACTGCTGAACATGAAAAGAAATGGGTAAATTAAAAACAATTAGCCCAATATAGAAACAGCAAAATAAAAGAAGAACAAGAAACCAGGAGCGCCCCCTGGATTTTAATGCTGTTTGTAGCCTCTAATTTAACTGAACCACCAAGCTTAGGTTTATATTAGCTCTTTCTGTCTTCCACTAAAGCACTACAACAACAATCGACCCACCAACACCAACCCCCTATAAAGGTTGTCCCAGTTCCTATTAGGAGCTTGCATTTTCCACACAGCCTACACTCATCTAAAGTGAAGCAATTTCCAAATTATGATGGAATGTGCATGCATGAAATACACCACATGTGGTATCATGACTCCAACAGGAAAAACATAGCCTAACCAAAATATTATGGACTTGTTAAAACACAGTAGAAAACTATGAACAATACTAACAAGTTTCATCAGTTCCATGACTGGCCAGGGCACTGGATTTAAATTCAAATGCATGACCACGTCAGGGAATGGTGATGACTAGATACTCAAAAGACGGCCTTGTAGATAATCCTCCAGTTTTCACAAACTTCCTTATTCACTGTAAAATTAAGCCAATATGCTTTATCTTACCTTAAGGTTGTTTAATTCACTCTATGTTCTGGAGCACACAATGCTAAATGCTGTCTGCTACCTTTTACATCTAAAGCCATACCGCCTGCAGTCTGATAGTGTGGTGTGGTGAGGCAACCGATGTATCTCTTTTTGGTGCTCTGGAGGAAAGGCCCACCTTTAGTGCCCATCATTCACCAATCTGTTCATGCTATGGCATCTATGAACCCAGAGATAAATGATGAAGAGTTAAAGAAGCAAGAAAACAGAAAGTAAAATGGGTGAAGAAGCACTAACTTCACCTCATATGACCGCATTCTCAAGAAGCTCATTGAAGATTGGTTGATTGCTGCTCTTTAGCTGTCGTTTATTGATTCTGTAAAGTGAAATTTTTCAGCAGCCTGCAATCACTCCTATCTTGGAATCTGAAGAAGGTCATAAAATTATAAAACCAGTAGTGGTATACTTTTGTAAACATGCTGTTTTATTTGTTGCCATGTTGCTCACATTGTCAGATTCTAGATCTTTTCTGCTGCCCGAGGCATTCAATCTCAGACAAAAATAAGTCTTTTGTTTTTCATGGTGATTGATTTGCACTGATATGTGTGATATATACCATATATATGGTACAAATAATTACACAAAACTTCATTCACATTTTACCCAGGATCAAATGAGATTCTGCAACCTCATGACTAGTGCATGTCATTCAGTAGTTTCAGTTGGTAAATGGCAGTTAAATTTCACTTATGTTCAAATTCAAAAGGCTAAAAAAACCCAACAGGTGGACATCAAGCACACAAGCAACATTTATTTTACACCTTTCTATAGAGAACACCATTCAAAGGTAAGTCATATTAGTGTTTCTATTCACAGGCAGATTAGGTGTATTGCTCAGGACCACACACATCCAGAGATCATGACCAAACCAGTAACATTGTGGTTTAAATGCTAACCCCTTAACCACTATATCACACTGCCTCTTAATACAGATGTCTATACTATGACAGACTACAGTGTGTAACACACTTGCATATGGGAGACAACCTCAGGGTTGATTGTTACACTCCAAACCAGGGGGGCACTGTTGGGTAATGCCTCCCTCCACTTCTGACATTACCTCCAGTTTCTGGCCTCCTGATCACACCCATTCGGGTTTTCCACGTTAAAAACTCGCCTTAATGCCATCTTCAAACAGTCTGAATAAGACTGCACTAACTTTTATTGCCTTTCTTTCAATCACATTTGTCATTATAATATACAGGGTCCATATTTGGTGTCCCAAACCTTCATGTCATGTCATCTTGTCTCAAGTGAAATAAAGGACTATTGCATATCCATCATCAAACCAGCTTGGCCTCCAGAATATTTTATTCTCCTGCTCCCTACAGAAGTTTTTCAACTTTGCAATCATTGTTGGTTTGTTGAAGATGGGGGATTATCAGAAATATTGTCTCAATTCCCATGACTCTTTGTACGCTGTTCCATTAAAAGGGGCATTTGCATAATTAAATTTGTGGTACATGCTCTTCATCCATTTATCCATCCATTTTCTACTGCTTATCCAGTCCAGATCACAGGGTCAGCAATCTAAGCAAAGATACGCAAATGTTCCTTTTCCCTGCCACCTCCTACAACTCCAAGGCAACTACCAAGGCATTTCCTGGTCAGATGAGAGATATAATCTCTCCATTGTGGGTTAGGATTGCTGCAGGGTCTCCTCCTGGTTGACCATCCCGAAAAGACCTCTGCATGGAGCCATCCAGGAGACATCCTAATCAGATGTCTGAACCATCTCAACTGGCTCCTTTCGATGCAGAGGAGCAGTGTCTCTGCGTTGAGCTCCTCCTGAATGTATGCGTTCCTCACCCTGTCTCTGAGGCTGAGCCCAGATCCCCGATGAAGAGCTCATTTCTACCGCTCGTATCCGTGATCTACTTCTTTCATTCAATACTCAATGCCAATGGCCAAAGGTGAGGCTACAAACATAAATTGACCAGTGAATTCAAGAGCTTGGCCTTTCGGCTCACTGAATGGTACATTGCCCTGCGTAACTGCTGATGCTGCTGCAATCCGCCCGTCAATCTCACATCCACTTCTTCCTTCACTTGTAAACAATAATCTGAGATACTTGAACTCTTCCATTTGAGGTAGCACCTTCCTAACATGGAGAGGGCACTCCGCTCTTTCCCGGCATTTATGTGTTCTCCTAATAAAAAAACTAGCTGTGCTACCCATCTCAGATGAGTTGAAATCTAAGTAATCAATGCAGACCTCATGGTTTTTATTTGATGCATAGGTTTTCCATATGGTCTGCACATTTTTGGTGCTTCCTCTCAGCATCACTCATCCAATGGACTACTCTTATAGTATTATGATTAATTTTATTTACTTCCAAAATAAACCGCTACTCATGATATTGTAGCATTGGCGCTGAGTGCCACAATGGCTTGATTCTCTGCTTTTTACATGGTTCTTTGAAGTGGCTCGCTATCCTTGAAAGAACTGCATGCCTTTTGCCTCCCTTGTTGGAAAACCATGCAAATTTGCTTCCCATTTATCATACGCATTACAGCATATTGCTTGCTAATTTTGTGCTTTCTGATCACTTAAGTTGGATGTATAAGGTGTGCTTTTGTAAAATTCTTCAGATAAAGGCATCTGCGAAATAACAAATATATATACAACATATCATAACACACTTGCGTCCATATTTTTACAGTTTGAGAACTGGCAAGTTGAGTGACTCTTCATGAAACAGTCAGTGAGTCAGCTGCAATAATCAATGCTAAGAACAATTTCCATTGTGACGCTTTGGCTTGAACCTGGCCTTATTTTCCATCTGTGTTTGTGTTGGTTTTTTCCTCAGATCGTGTTTCCCCACTACTTCAGATATATTCTTGAATAAAGGCGCACTTGTTTTGTTATACCTTTTGTGAAAGTATTTGATATTTGAACTTCAGTCTTCACACATTATAACATTTCACATCAGCTTTTTATTAATTTTTACTATTAAATGAAAATAATTCTGCTTTAGTTATGTGTTCAACATTTCTTGCCACCCTACATTTCATTGTAGACATGAAACACACATGAAATGTATGTATTCCAAATAACGATATATTATTTACCCTATACAACTCCAGGCACCTCACACCCAGAAAAACAGACTTGAGCTGGAAGAACTTAAACTGCGTCGGTGGTGAATGAGATAGCAGGCTGCTTGCTGCTTGTGCTGATTGACACATTTGAAAAACAAAGACGATGCTGATGAGGAGGTGCAAGGGAATTTAAGGTGGCCCAGATTTACGACTTTTTTCCTAGGCTTCAGGGATTCTTGTGTTAAATCCAATTTAGAGAAATTGCAGGAGCCTGGCACTTAATTAACAATTGATATGATAAGTGGAAGGAGATAGTTGTTCTTTACCATAATTTGGCTTAATTCTTTATCATCAATGCACAGTCTTAACCCTCCATTCTTTTTCTCGACAAAGAAAAAGCCCATCCTCACCAGGCTGTAGGAAGGAACAATACATCCATTCTATAGGTTTCCTATTATATAGTCTTCCACAGTTTGAGTTTCTGGATTGGTTAATGTGTAAATTGTATTCTCAGGGAGGGGTGTGTTAGGTAAAATATCAATAGTACAATCATATTTGTGATGCCGGGGGAGTTCTTGCGCAAGACTCTAGTTAAATCATAAAAATCTGAATATTCATTTGAAAGTATTTTAATTTGTGCACAAAGAATAGGTTTTTATATCTGAATTTTAAGCCATTCTCTCCTTACATTTCATTCTCCAATTCCTAATTTCTTTTCTTTTCCCAATCCAGTACTTGATTATGTTTCCACATCCATGGAAGACCCAACATAAGCTGAGAGATAGAGGATGAGCTGATGAAGAAGGTCTGTATCTCTTTATGAAATAAACCCACTTATAAATGCAGAGGTGGGAACATATATTCTCAGCACGTAATGTGGGCCACTACATACCAATTTCAACTTAGAGTACTGGCAACATTTATTAGTGTTCTGTGAGTGGGTACCGTTTGATACACAGGGGATTGATCGACTCCTTTGCTTTTCGATTAAATGTCATTTCATCGCCATGAACAGTACCCCCAGTAATTTGGTTCCACTTCCAGCACAGTGTAACACTTTCTGGTCCACTGAAACAACATGCAATCTCATTTTAAAAGTTGGGTTCAATCACCAGGCTATTTAATAAAGAGGCAGTAATAAAATTCCCTACTGCCCCACAATGAACTAAAGCAAAAACTTGGACATCGTTAACTAATGTTGGTACCATAAACACATTTTTACAGAACACTGGATCGCCCAAATTCACCCTTCCAACAATCATTGAAAGATTAGGCCTTTCATTCATGTTTCCTCTAAGAACTTGATTCTTTCTTAAGTTCTCTCCTTTTTTTTTGTAACACACCTTGTTTCATGAAATGTCCCCCCATTTCCTTTAACTGCCTTTAATTTTTAGATAATGAAACTTTTTTTCTGGAAAACATCTATATCCCCCTTTATTTATTTAGATTCAGAAAGAAACTTCTGTTCTTTCTAAGATTATGTATTGAGTGGAAAATAGGAGTGATGCCAGGAGAAAGAGCAGAGTCAGGTAAAGTGAGGGTCAAAACGAGAGAATGTCAGAGCCAAATTAAAGTCATAAGGTAGTGCTTTGTTTAAAAAGCCAGCAATCTAAATGGCAAAGAAAGTGGGTAACTAGGCTTTGTCCTAACTCGGATATAAGTGACTGTTTTCGGGGACTCTTTATACAGATGCACCATGGGAAAATCCCCATGGAACCAGATGAAGCAAAAGTCACAAAATGGCGGCACAAACTGTCAAACCAAAATAGGGGCAAAAAAGACAGCAAAAAAACCGAATCAGCTTCAAAATGCGATCTCTTAGTAACATTTTTGACTTTTGAATTGATTCCTTGGGTATTAAAACCGTCACCTTATCGTGGTGGAGGGGTTTGCGTGTCCCAATGATCCTAGGAGCTATGTTGTCCGGGGCTTTATGCCCCTGGTAGGGCCACCCAAGGCAAACTGGTCCTAGGTGAGGGATGAGACAAAGAGCGGTTCAACAAACCTCCAATGAAAAATAAAACTGGACGACGTTTTCCCTTGCCGGACGCTGGTCACGGGCCCCTCTGGAGCCAGGCCTGGAGGTGGGGCTCGATGGCGCGCCTGGTGGCGGGCCTGCACCCATGGGGCTCGGCGGGCACAGCCGAAGAGGTAACGTGGGTCCTCCTCCCCATGGGCTCACCACCTATGGGAGGGGCCAAGGATGTTGGGTGCAGTGTGAGTTGGGTGGTGGCGGGCGGGACCTTGGCGGTCTGATCCTCGGCTACAGAAACTGGCTCTTGGGGCGTGGAATGTCACCTCTCTGAAGGGGAAGGAGCCTGAGCTAGTGCGCGAGGTCGAGAGGTTCGGCTAGATATAGTGGACTCACCTCGACGCACAGCTTGGACTCTGGAACCAATCTCCTTGAGAGGGGCTGGACTCTCTACCACTCTGGAGTTGCCCCCGGTGAGAGGCCGAGCAGGTGTGGGCATACTTATTGCCCCCACTGGAGCCTGTGCATTGGGGTTTACCCCGTGGGCGAGAGGGTGGCCTCCCTCCGCGGGTGGGGAAGGGTCCTGACTGTTGTTTGTGCGTATCGCCAACAGCAGTTTGGAGTATCCACCCTTTTGGAGCTTCTGGGGGATTCCCTCGTTTTGCTGGGAGACTTCAATGCTCACGTGGGCAATGACAGTGAGACCTGGAAGGGCGTGATTGGGAGGAATGGCCCCCCGATCTGAACCCGAGCGGTGTTTTGTTATTGGACTTCTGTGCTCGTCACGGATTGTCCATAACGAACACCATGTTCATGTTTAAGGGTGTTCATATGTGCACTTGGCACCAGGACACCCTAGGCCTCAGGTCGATGATCGACTTTGTGGTCGTGTCGCCGGACTTGCGCCATATGTCTTGGACACTTTCGGGTGAAGAGAGGGGCGGAGCTGTCAACTGATCACCACCTGGTGGTGAGTTGGCTTCGATGGTGGGGAAGATGCGGTCAGACCTGGTAGGCCCAAACGTGTTGTGAGGGTCTGCTGGGAGCGGCTGGCAGAGTCCCCTGTCAGAAGTAGCTTCAACTCCCACCTCCGGCAGAACTTCAACCACGTCCCGAGGGAGGTGGGGGACATTGAGTCGAATGGGCCATGTTCCGTGCCTCTATTGTTGAGGCGGCTGACGGAGCTGTGGCCGCAAGGTGGTCGGTGCCTGTCGTGGCGGCAATCCCGAACCCGTTGGTGGACACCGGTGAGGGATGCCGTCAAGCTGAAGAAGGAGTCCTATAGGACTTTTTTGTCCTGTGGGTCTCTGGAGGCAGCTGATAGGTACCGGCAGGCCAAGCGAACGCGGCTTCGTTGTTGCTGAGGCAAAACTTCGGGCATGGGAGGAGTTTGGAGAGCCATGGAGAGCGACTTTGGACGGCCGAGGAGATTCTGGTCCACCGTCCGGCGTCTCAGGAGGGAAGCAGTGCAGTGTCAACACCGTATATGGTGGGGATGGTGCGCTGCTGACCTCGACTTCGGGGCGTTAGGGTCGGTGGGAGGAGTACTTCAAGACCTCCTCAATCCCACTAACATGCCTTCCAATGAGGAAGCAGAGCCTGGGGACTCTGAGGTGGGCTCTCCCATCTCTGGGACTGAAGTCACCGAGGTGGTCAAAAACTCCTTGGTGGCAGGGCCCGGGGTGGATGAGATCGCCGGAGTTCCTTAAGGCTCTGGATGTTGTAGGACTGTCTTGGTTGACACGTCTCTGCAACATCGCATGGACATCGGGACAGTGCCTCTGGATTGGCAGACCGGGGTGGTGGTCCCCTCTTTAAAAGGGGACCGGAGGGTGTGTTCCAACTATAGAGGGATCACACTCCTCAGCCTCCCTGGAAAAGTCTATTCGGGGTTCTGGAGAGGAGGGTCCGTCGGATAGTCAAACCTCGGATTCAGGAGGAACAGTGTGGTTTTCGTCCTGGTCGCGGAACAGTGGACCAGCTCTTCACCCTTAGCAGAGTCCTGGAGGGTGCATGGGAGTTTGCCCGACCGGTCTACATGTGTTTTGTGGACTTGGAAAAGGCATTCGACCGTGTCCCTCGGGAATCCTGTGGGGGTGCTCGGGAGTATGGGGTACCGGACCCCTGATAAGAGCTGTTCGGTCTCTGTACAACCGGTGTCAGAGCTTGGTCCGCATTGCGGCAGTAAGTCGAGCCCGTTTCCAGTGAGAGTTGGACTCCGCCAGGGCTGCCCTTTGTCACCGATTCTGTTCATAACTTTTATGGACAGAATTTCTAAGCGCAGCCAGGGTGTTGAAGGGGTCGGTTTGGTGGACTCAGGATTGGGTCACTGCTTTTGCAGATGATGTTGTCCTGTTTGCTTCATCAGGCCGTGATCTTCAGCTCTCTCTGGATCGGTTCGCAGCTGAGTGTGAAGCGGCTGGGATGAGAATCAGCACCTCAAATCCGAGCATGGTCCTCAGCCGGAAAAGGGTGGAGTGCCCTCTCAGGGTTGGGGGAGAGATCTTGCCCCAAGTGGAGGAGTTCAAGTATCTCGGGTCTTGTTCACGAGTGAGGGAAGAATGGAGCGTGAGATCGACAGGCGGATCGGTGCGGCATCCGCAGTGATGCGGGCTCTGCATCGGTCTGTCGTGGTGAAAAAGGAGCTGAGCCGTAAGGCAAAGCTCTCAATTTACCAGTCGATCTACGCTCCTACCCTCACCTATGGTCATGAGCTATGGGTAGTGACCGAAAGAACGAGATCGCGAATACAAGCGGCTGAAATGAGTTTCCTCCGCAGGGTGTCTGGGCTTTCCCTTAAAGATAGGGTGAGAAGCTCAGTCAGAGCCCGGGAGGGGCTCAGAGTAGAGCCGCTGCTCCTCCGCATCGAGACGAGTCAGATGAGGTGGCTTGGGCATCTGATCAGGATGCCTCCTGGACGCCTCCCTGGTGAGGTGTTCCGGGCACGTCCAACCGGGAGGAGGCCCGGGGAAGACCCAGGACACGCTGGAGGGACTATGTCTCCCGGCTGGCCTGGGAACACCTTTGGGATTCTCCCGAAGAGCTGGAAGAAGTGGCGGGGAGAGGGAAGTCTGGGCCTCTCTGCTTAAGCTGCTGCCCCCGCGACCCGACCTCGGATAAGCGGAAGAGGATGGATGGATGGATGGTATTAAAAACAAAAACAATTGCCAAAACAATACCAAGATGAATTTTCTAGCCTGAGGAAAATGAAAAAGAAACTGAAATCATAACACTGACACCATTTAATGTGAATCAGTCAGTCATCTTCCAACCCGCTATATATCCTAATACTGGGTCACAGGGGTCTGCTGGAGCAAATCCCAGCCAGCACAAGTCTCATGGCAGGAACAAATCCCGGGCAGGGTGTCAGCCCACCGCAGTCCATTTAATGTGCTGAAAACTAAAGCTTTAAAAGATGAACTCTGTCAATTTCTGTAGAGTTCCACAAGAATGCTGCAGGTGAGTGCAACCTGCCACTCCTCTTTACGAGACCCCGGACAAAAATAGCAACTGATTTTGATAGTTACACATTTTTGAAAATACAAAAGAACAAACTGTGGAAAAAGCTGAAGCACTTTAAGAAATCTTCTTGGAGAAGGCCAGCTATTAGTGACCTTGTATCTGAAGAGCTCGTAAAATAGTCTTTTAATGCAGATGTAAAAATGATGACATTTTATGCTGATTGCCATGGGGGTTTATGTTTCCAATGGCAGCAATTAGTAGAGATTGATTTAAATTGTAAATTAAAAATATTTGGTGTCTGATTAGAGCAGGAACAGTACAGCTTTGGTTTTTATTGGAGACAATCAAGAAGCTATATGCCAGCATGCATTAATAAAAATTACGAATAATTTAAAGATGCACTGTGTTACATTCTCCAGCAATAATATGCCGGTCCCTGCTGAAATCACTCTTTACTTTTAATCACCATCTTCACATTTACGCCAGCTTGGCTTTAAAAATGATCTTTATTCTTTTGTTATCGCTAGCCTTACCTATCAATGATTGAGTGTCTCCTTTTATAATGAGAGTACAGCCCTGGAGCCTCATGTATAAACGGTGCATATGCACAAAAATGTTGCATACTCCTGTTTCCACCTCAAATCGCGATGTATAAAACCTGAACCTGGCGTAAAGCCACGCGCATTTTCACACCAGCTAAATGCTTGGTATATGCAAATTCTCCGCTCAGTTTTGCAAACTGGCGGCACCCAGCATCAAAGCAGTGCTTTTGTTCAAGTGTGGTTTCCCTTTCTTTTTTAGATCCACATCCCTGACGTGATTTTATCAAATACACTGAAATTAACCACATACTGTTTATTAGTTTATGGCATCTGATTGTAATTAACCTGTAACATGGAATGGCCAAACTATTCCAAATACCATAGCTGCTGTAGCGTTGTTACACTCACAGCTCTACAGCAGCTGATCGGAAAGATAATTATCGGTATACAGCATCAAGCACACGCTGCCTCAGCCACGCTGTCTATTTGAACTGCTCTATTGCGACAAACGCTTCAGAGCCTTTCCTGTAGTGACCTCGCGGTTCAAAAGCAGTTTCATCCCAAGAACTATAAACGCACTCAATCAGTCCATCAAGTGCTCCTTGTAGAACGCTTTGTACTTATTAGTGCA
Organism: Polypterus senegalus; assembly: GCF_016835505.1. Taxonomy (NCBI): domain Eukaryota; kingdom Metazoa; phylum Chordata; class Cladistia; order Polypteriformes; family Polypteridae; genus Polypterus; species Polypterus senegalus. Next base: position 277,084,389 of record NC_053154.1, read on the forward strand.
ATCACCTCACTGTAAACTTGCGATACAGTTATAATATTGCACAACCTGAGCCACTTTATAAAGCACAAATTTACCTATGATGACAATATCATTTTTAGGATGAAATGCAGCAAAATATGTTTATTACATTATACAGATAAAATGTTAACATCATTTAAATAATCTATATTGTTAATGATTAAACATGTGAGGACACGGTGTCACAGCGCTAGCAGTTCACGGATTGTTCCTGCCTCACCCTGTATTCTTCCTGGGGCTGGCGCGACACTGGAAGGATAGATGGATGGAATAATTAAACATGTACTGCGAAGATATTTCAATGCTTCTAAAAAGTTTTGAAGAATCGGCATTCTAAGCTTACAGATTGCTTAACGTCTATTACAGAGCTGATTGTGTGGCAATTGGGTATTTTTAGAAAGAAAAGTAAGGACAGGAATTGGGGGTTAATACGTTTGAAAGAGACAGTACTGCTACAATAAATTATTTCATTGACGGTTGTGCATGGCGCAGCAAGCATCTTGCGTGAGACATGAACAATCACTGCGCCACCGTGTTCCCATATTTAATAACATGCTTTAACTCCTATCATCATGAAAATGATATCAAGTATACATCTCAGTATTTTAATTATTTAGAGAGCTGTAATATCACGAATGTAATGGATTCTGTGCCCTGTCGGAGGAAGAGAAAGCCCATTTAAGAAGCACGTAGTGATTCACACACATAGAGCACATAGAAGATCAAATACAAAACAAAGTATTTAATGTGCTACTTTAATTATGTTGGGATTGAGAAACTAGTAAATTAAATGAATTAAAAATGAAGTTTATGATCAAGTCAAGTTGGGGAGCATGCACTGGTACGGTGTGTTGCCACACCCACTACACAACAAAACAACTCGGGATCCCGGTTGGAATCCCCCAGGCAGACACGCGGTCCAGTCCCACCCTCCAGAAATGACAATCTATCTACCACAGCCAGGTGTTACTCGGATCCCCAACAATGAGGATCTTACGAGCTGGATCACCCTCCATGATCAATCGCTCATTCGACACAAAGTCAACCCAACGGTACTCAAGGATGTTCCGGACAGACACAGTACCAAAGGAGTCCAGTCTTCATCTCAGGTCACTGGATAGCGTCCATGTCTCGCAACCATATAGCAAGACAGGAAGCACCAAAGGCTTGGACCTTTGTCCTTTTGCATAGATATCGGGAGTGCCACACACCCCTTTCCAGTGACCTCATGACCCCCCCATGCTCTCCCAATCCGTCTACTGACTATATAGGAATAGTCACCAGAGACATGAATGTTACTGATGAGGTAAGTAAACCTTTCAACAAGGTCGACCTTCTCTCCACAAACGACACACTGCTGATGGCTGTGCCCAATATGTCATTAAAGGCCTTGAAGTTTATGATGGTTCTACTTTAATGACAAAATAAACTAAGTGATTAAAGTGGAAATGTCGAGATTAAAGTTGACATTTCCTGCTTTTTTCCCCATGATGTATTTTTTTTCTCTGTACCCTAATAAGCTTCATATTACACTCAGATGGTTACGACTCGCCTTTTCATGGTGACTTTGATATCTGACGACTTCTTTTTTATTTCAGGTACTGTGCGACTTTGTGAACTTGAACTTTCGAGTTTCTCCAACACTCTATGTCACTCGATCAACTTTCTTTTGTTGTGTATACTACTGTTTAAACCAACAAATAGTAAGTTTTTTCTTTGCCGCCAAGTGGTATTCACTGAAATTCTTCTTTTTTTCCCCTGTGCTTTTGCCATTGCCTTTTCACAGAATGCTGTGCTTAAGGGCTATTTATATTGATTTGTATATTCAAAGAGGCATAATTCTTGCAGGAGTTTGGGGAGTGTCAGCAGGCATGTGCACGTGCGTTACTTTTCACGCTGACCAGGATTTATGGTGCAGAAGAACGTGGAAGTTGGCGTTCGCACAGATTTATGCATCTGGATTTTTTTGTGCACACACCCATTTCTGCTTTTGTCCGTATAACAACTTTTAGTGTGAATTCTACGTAAGCCGTTATGCATGATCCCCTGGTTATTAAAATACTGTAAATAGTTTAGGTATGACATATTTTAACTTGTGTAGAACAACATTCTTTGAAAAATACCTTAAGCATAAAACAATGAATTAAAAATATATTATAAACTATAACATTTAGTTCAACAACAAATTTTATGAATGAGATCCCTATGTTATGTTTTTACACTAGAGTAGACATGTACAAATGTAAAAACACACACACACACAAAATAAAGAAATTAACATTTCGACTAATAGTCAAAAATCTATAAATGCCTCAAAATGTGATTTGGCTTCTTTGCTAAAAAGAAGAATGGCAATCCGTGACTGAAAAAAAAAAAACAACACATCACAAAAGAGGAGTTAAAACAACTTATGGAAGAGTTGAGAAAAAACTGAGAAATGTTGTTTTCCAAGGTGTGTGAACTTGTGCAGACACCGGAATCCACATTCCCACAGCACCAGTGCATGTGCTTTGGTGTGTGGTGTTCTGCCTCTCCTCAACACTGTAGTTAGCAGAGATTCATGAAGATGATACCCACTGTCACCTAGAAACAAACCAGCCAGCAGTATACACATGGGCCCTTGCCATCTGACACACTCCACAGTTTGTCCAGATATAAGCATCATGTGTGCTCCCAAGATGCTTGGCCATGAAGTGGGCAAAATGTCCCTGATGATCCGCGGCATATCACCGGGACATTCAGCACTGAGAACTCTTTTGAACAGGAGTAGATGGGATTCAAGATCCTGGGAGTGTGAATAGGGATGAGCGCTCCATCCACTGCACCAACAATGCCAGGTATGCCTGCAATGGCATGAAAGCCAATTTTAGTGTCCTGCAAGGAATTGTATTATTATTATTATTATTATTGTTATTTTATTTTATTTCTTTATTAGTTACTTATTTGGCTGATGCCTTTATACAGGGCAGTTTACAACATTTGAGATACAATTGGTTACATTTCTTTTGTTTTTCCAGTTGGAGCACAGACAGGTGAAGTGATTTGCTCATCACCACACAATGTCCGTAGTGGGACTTAAACCCACCACCTCAGGGTCTGTTGCATGCATGGTGCAATAGTAATCTGTTCACTGCATGCACAGATTTGGATGCAGCAAACTTGCTGAGGCCATGTGCATCACCAATGGTCTGCAGAAATCCACTGGTGAAAGTGACAGCTGTAAGAACCTGCACAGTGGGAACCCGGGCAAAAAGTGTGTTTCTCTTTCCAATTTGTCCTGCACCAGTCCAAGGCGGGTATATTGGGAGAAGGATGCTAAGGATAGAGCTGCCAGGTAAGAGAAAAAGAGGAAGGCCTAAGCAAAGGTTTATGGATGTGGTGAGAGAGGACATGCAGGTGATGAGTGTAACAGAACAAGATGCAGAGGACAGAAAGATATGGAAGAATGGGACCAGCCGAAGGAAGAAGAAGAAGAATGTCTCTCTGAATTACATTTCCCAAGATTTCTTCCAGTTTTCTTTCTACAAAATTTTATTTAGATAATTTTTCTTGTCTACTTAGGTGAGTCAAGGCTGGGGGGCTGTCAAAAAACAGGATCCATTAAAGCCCCTCGAGGCATTCCTTGTGTGATTTTTGGTTATTCGAGAAATAAATTGTTGTTGCTGTAATGACTTAGATTCCACTTGCTGTGCTACCCTTTTAAGATGAGTTGAAGTCTTAGTAATCAACATAGACCTCAGTGCTAATGTTTGCAGTGCACTGTCTATTGGAATGTATTTTGTTATGCATGTAGTAATAAATGCATTGCATTTATCATTCCAACAGATGGTGCATCACAAACATTTGTAGTAATAAAAGTTTGTGATGTACCATCTGGTAGAATGAAAAATGCCATGCATATATTTCTGTTATATGCCATTTGGTATAGAATTCGTAAAAGCAGTGTTGATGTTTGTGATGGGCCATCTGTTGGAATGACAGAGAGAGCAACCAGAAGGGCACACAGACACTTATCCTTTAATTAAGGTGGATAAGATTGTTGGCCTTCCCTATTTTATAGCATAACTTGTCACTTCTTGTGATTACCACCATTATAAATGTTAGTCAACACAGTAAAAAAAAATTGGATTAATTTCCGAAATGAAAGATGCTGCTTGATGCTTAGACCGAGTTCTAAGTAGTTTGTTGAAAATCTTCCCTTGTAATATGCCGTGGCCAATAATGAAACAATGTGGTCTTTGACATTGGCATTGTTCTTGATCCTTCAAAGTAACAATTGCTGGATATCTGTTAAAGAAACCATATTTACATCTGAATGGATTGTAGTGTAGATTAATTTCACATTTATGTACCCTTTCAACTATAGTTTTCACAGAAAATAATAATCGTACATCTTCAATCTTGCCTTAAAAGGTTATTATATGAAATTTCAGTCTGGTGTCTGCTTTGTGTTATAAATGATAGGATTACTGTATGCGTCATTCGTTATCAAACATGATCTTCTACTTCTTGCAGGGATTGGGTATGGGACACTTCATAAATATTTCTCATGACCTACTCGGGGTGGGACAAATTCTTATGCCAGTCAGACTTTTAGTGCAAATCGTAGCAGACACTTAATAAATATGGACACAGATTTCTCACACAGCAGGGTAGCATCAATAATCACTGCACCACCGTGTAAGTCTATTTCATAAAGATATTTTTTTGAGCCTAGTTTTGTTAAACTTGACTTTCTTGTATGGAATCTTATTTGATTTTAATAAAATCAATAAAATGCTTAAAAAAAGATATTTTGAAACAAAACACTTACTGTACATGGGTTAGTGCCTGGACTGAAAATAGGTAAATTGCCACCCTGGTCAAAGCAGTAATGTGAAGGGGCTCACCATTTCTGCTAAGATAGCCAAAGAGTGACACAAGCCAAATTGTTCTCAACTTTACGTTCTCTGCTGGAAGCTTTTGGACATTCAATTTAAATACATCAAGAATATCTGAGTTGTAAAAATAAAACAAAGCTGACTTGAAGGTAGAACCCATGTGTTTGAAGTAAAATGTAACTCTTACTGAACCCAACACATCTGAGACCTCAGGCCTAGAAAGCAAATAAATCCATACACATGTACAGGAAGAGACCCTGGGGGGTGAGTGTCCTGGTGCTGAATGGAAGTAAAACGCATGAAGAGATATTTGTCTGAGTCCCTCACTAACTGGGCAAAGGCAACTTCTCTGTGCCATATGGTGACAGCCCATTACTTTTGGCCTGGAAATCATGCCACTCACAGGCATTGTGCGCTCATACATCTGAATACACAACGAATCCAGCTGAAAAATTAGGGGTGATTCTAATATCAATAAAGTGGGACACTCGTCACAATTCACTGTACCCGCTCATGAGACTTGAGATGGGAGCACAGGGAACAAAGGAGATCTCTGAATGCTCCAAAGCAGGCTGTTCTATGTAGCTGCTAGAATCTTAACTAGGAAAAAAAAATCCGAGCACATCTCTCCAGTTTTGATGTCACTACATTGGTTACCTGTGTCTTTCAGAATTGACTTTAAAATCCTGCTTATAGTTTACAAAGCCTTAAATAATCTTGCTCCATCTTATATTTCGGAGTGTCTTACACCTTACACTCCAAATTGTAACCTTAGATCTTCAAATGAGGGTCTGCTTAGAATTCCAAGAGTTAAACTTAAAAGAAGTGGTGAGGCGGCCTTCTGCTGTTATGCACCTAAAATCTGGAATAGCCTACCAATAGGAATTCACCAGGCTAATACAGTAGAGCACTTTAAAACACTGCTGAAAACACATTACTTTAACATGGCCTTCTCATAACTTCATCTTAGTTAAATCCTGATGCTCTGTATATTCAATTAATTTTCATTATTATTCATGGTATTCATATTCAAAATATGTACTAACCCCTACTTTTTCTGGTTTTCTGAGGTGGCGATCTGCTCCACCACCACCCGATCAAAGCAACATGATGTCCTTACATTGATGGATTAAAGGCCAGATGTCCACATGACCATCATCATCAAGTTCTTCCATGTGAACCCTGAATACAATGAGGACAAATTGAGGTCATTTATGTTTGGTAGAATGCTTAGAGGGGGCTGGGTGGTCTCGTGGCCTTGGAACCCCTGCAGATTTTATTTTTTCTCCAGCCGTCTGGGTTTTTTTTTTTTTTTTTTCTGTCCTCTCTGGCCATCGGACCTTACTTTTATTCTATGTTAATTAGTGTTCCCTTATTTTAATTCTTATTTATTTTGTCTTTTTTTCTTTTTCTTCGGCATGTAAAGCACTTTGAGCTGCATTATTTGTATGAAAATGTGCTATATATATATAAATGTTGTTGTTGTTCTTTCTTTCAGGAAAGGGTCAGAAGTCTATGGAGGAAGGTCACAGGTGGTAGAAGAGGAGAAACTGACATTGTAAAATCTCCAGAATGTCAACAAATGTATCTCAAGGTTCAACATTTTTATTTAGTCGCATTTGCACAAGACAAGAAATTTGCCTTCTCAGTTGCATCCAATATCAGGCAGAAATAAAATCAACAACAAGACAACACAGGTTAAACTCACACAAAAAATATGTTCATAAATATGTTAATAATTTGAAAACAAATTCTTTGCTAACTTCTAGCTGTTTGATAGTATGTTTTAGCTAAAACAGTTACATGATACCTATGAAAATTTCAACCCTTCTATAAGTTTTGTTACCTAATATTCCTTTTTAAAAGGATTTATAGCAGTACACGGAGTAGAAAGGAGTTTCTGGAGCAATGTGTGTGGGCCTTTAAAGCGACTGTCCTCCTGGATTTACTGAAGGAACGTTCTGCATGTGATGAGTATCAGTCATCGTGACTTCAGGTTTGTTCAGCTTTGCCCTCTGACACACCTTTACTAAATCGTCTATGCCAGTCCCAAAATGTTTAACTGCATGTTTGGTAATCTGCTAGAGCTTTCCAAATTTTGATTTCTCAGACCTAAAACCAGGTAATGAAGCTGAAAGTGATGACAAACTGAATCCATCTGTGATAAAGGGATGACATGAGGTTGTTAACCACTTTAAAGTGTCTGAGGAGAAATAAGCACCAATTGTGTCTGCAGTTTACATTTTTTGTATTCATATTCCAAGTAAGATTATTGTCCAGGGTAGTGTCTTACTGTTTATATTCATTCACTATTTCCCCCTTCTGAACACATAATCCACGGACCAGATAAAAGAAGAGCCCAGTGTAAAGTTTAGTTCTGGTCAAAGAATCTGGAAGAACTCTGCTGTCACTGTGGCAGACGTCATCAAGGAAAGAGGGGTCCCTATCTCTATTAACTAGGACTGATAACCTTAGTGACCAAGGATGGCCTCAGAGACAAAGCTGCAGAACTGAACTATGTGTTGGAGTTTGCTGATGAAAGGAGACCACAACCAATAACTTTATATTGTTGTTTACTGGCTGTTAATAAACGTTTCCAGTTGTGGTTAGATTCAGATCTGAGTGGTTGAGTCAGTTCCTTGACACCGTAAAGCACAATTTAGTCATTTTATATCCTACTCTATGGTGACAGCAAGTGATCCTGGCAAAAATAGAAATAGCCTGTGCAAAATAAAAAAAAGGGATAGGATCTTTAAATTGGTTTTGGGTGAGAAAATAAATATAAATGATGTGGTGGACACTCAAATGCTGTACATTTTCGCTTTTGTTGGTAATAAAAAAGGTGGATAAGTGACATTTGTATTAAAAATGTAAATGAATGTTTCCCTGAAAAATATACACCAGAGTGAACACAATATATCCTGTGAAATTCAGCCCTGAATCATTCTGAGCTGCAAAACTTGAAACATTACTCTCAAGGAAAAAATGTGAATTATTATTTTTAGAACATAAATAGGTGAATTTCCTTTCAGAATGTTTGCTTAGTAATACTGTGTTCCTCCGGTTCCTGGAAAAGCCAATGAAATGCCAGCCTCATGAATCACAAAGGTCATCCATTCTTCTCCTCCCTTGACCAACCTGTGAAAGTAAGCTTGTCCAAATCTTTCTGATGCATCCTCATGAGAGATTCACATGCAGATCTTACACACAACAAACCTGAATGATTGAGCACTTTTTTAATTTCTAAAAGCTGTTAGCTGTTAACCAATTTCTCTAAAAGCAGGAGCTTATTATATTATCAATAGACACTGAAGAGCATTACTTTAAAATGGCAACAGTCTTTAAAAGACATAAAGTCCTGAATAATTGTCACCTCTCAATTTTGTGCAAATGTTTGTTATCTGCTGGCTGTGTTTAAGTTAAATTATAATTATATATATATATATATATATATATATATATATATATATATAGTGAAGGATGGCGGCCGTTTATCCCGGCCAATACCCCCAAGCCGCCAGGTGGAGCCCTCCTTGTAGCATAGAGGTCCCCAGAAGACCAGCAGGGCATCATGGACAATGTGGTTTTTATGCACAGCCCTGCTGGATGCCATGGGGGACACAAGAGGGAGCTACAGGGAAGACCGAGGACTTCTTTGTACCCTATGACCCGGAAGCTCGTCATAGGAAGAGCGACGGGCTTCCGGGGTGAAGAAAACAACTTTTACCTGACCCGGAAGTGATTGAAAATCACATGGACTGGGGACTGAGAACACTTCCGGGTCAGGGAATATAAAAGGACTGTGGGAGCTCCCAGACGGCGAGCTAAGCTGGGTGGAAAGGTGGCAACGCGTCTGGGAGCTGGAGGATTGTAGTAATTGTGATTATTGTTAGTATTAGTGATTTATATGAGTATTGTGGAAGAGAGTGTGCTTTGTACACTGTGGTAATTGAATAAAGTCGATTTGAGGACTTTTACCTGGTGTCTGGAGTCGTGGACAGGGGTTCAAGGGAGCGAGCGCCCCCTATCTACCACTCTATATATATATATATATATATATATATATATAGTCAAGCATGTGCATTGGAGAGTCGCCATTCAAGCTCATCAGTGGCATGTAATACCACTCTGGGATGAAAGGTGGCACTGTTGCTAACAGTATCATTTTCATTCTTCTTCCACAGCACTGAGAAGACGCCCAGTGAGGGTGTCTCATTTTGGTAATGAAGCAACCACGAGAGAGACCTCCATCAAGCCAAACTTGCTCAACCGAAATATACCCAGAAAGCCTGGATAGCTGTAGTTGTTTTTGTTTTGTTATTTTGCATCACTGTGCACCTGTTTTGCTTCTTAAGTTACAAAAGTATTAAATGGGGTGACCCTGCCATTTCTTTGCCTTGGTACTTATTCCTACTTGACCACTATATATATATACTAGAAAAATACCCGCGCTTCGCAGCGGTGAAGTACTGCCTTAAAATTTTTATTAAGAAGAAAATTAAACCTTTTTAAACTGAAGGAAAATACAGGGTGGGCCATTTATATGGATATACCTTAATAAAATGGGAATGGTTGGTGATATTAACTTCTTGTTTGTGGCACATTAGTATATGTGAGGGGGGAAACTTTTCAAGATGGGTGGTGACCATGGTGGCCATTTGGAAGTCGGCCATTTTGGATCCAACTTTTGTTTTTTCAATAGGAAGAGGGTCATGTGACACATCAGACTTATTGGGAATTTAACAAGAAAAACAATGGTGTGCTTGGTTTTAACGTAACTTTATTCTTTCATGAATTATTTACAAGTTTCTCTTTGTTTACAGCCATTGACATGTTGCAGAGGTTAACACGTGAGGAGTGGATAGAAATTGTGTTGATGTCTGGTGAACGCAGTAACCGGGTCATTGCAGCAGATTTCAATGCAAGACACCCTACGAGACTACCCATCTCCCATGCTACAGTTAGCAAACTGCTTGCTAAGTTTCGTGAAACTGGTTCAGTGTTGGATTTGCCAAAATGTGGACGCATGAAAACTGTCACTAATGAAGAAACATCAGTGGCTCTCCTAGCTTCATTCAGCAAGAGCCCACAGCGTAGCACTCGCCGCATGTCACTGGAGAGAGGCATTAGTCGAATATCCCTTTGGCGGATATTAGCTACTCACAAATGGCACCCTTACAAACTCCAGCTACTGCAGCATCTCAACGAGGATGACCCAGATGGGCGCACTGAATTTGCAGAATGGGCAAAACAAAAATTGGAACAGGACCCTCAGTTTACGCAGAAGAATTTGTTCAGTGATGAGGCAAACTTTTATGTGAATGGTGAAGTTAACAAACAAAACCACCGCTATTGGTCTGACACTAACCCACATTGGATAGATCAATCCAAGACTGTTGGAACAAAAAAATTGATGGTATGGTGTGGTATATGGGGTACAAAGATAGCGGGGCCATTCTTCATCAATGGAAACCTCAAGGCCACTGGATATGCGAAATTGCTACACGATGATGTGTTTCCCTCTTTATGCACTGAAGCTGGCACGTTCCCTGAGTTTTTCCAGCAAGATGGTGCACCACCACATTATTGGTGTCAGGTCCGAGCATTCCTAGATGAACAGTTTCCTGGAAAGTGGATTGGTCGTCATGGGCCAGATGAATGGCCCCCAAGGTCTCCCGATCTGACCCCCTTAGACTTTTATCTTTGGGGTCATCTGAAGGCAATTGTCTATGCTGTGAAGATTCGAGATGTGCAGCACCTGAAACTACGGATAGTGGAAGCCTGTGCTAGCATTTCTCCTGCGGTGTTGCTATCAGTGTGTGCCCTATGACTGGTAGAAGAGGGTTGCATTGACAATCCAACACAATGGGCAGCACATTGAACACATTTTATAAGTGGTCAGAAACTTGTAAATAACTCATGAAAGAATAAAGTTACGTTAAAACCAAGCACACCATTGTTTTTCTTGTGAAATTCCCAATAAGTTTGATGTGTCACATGACCCTCTTCCTATTGAAAAAACAAAAGTTGGATCCAAAATGGCCGACTTCCAAATGGCCACCATGGTCACCACCCATCTTGAAAAGTTTCCCCCCTCACATATACTAATGTGCCACAAACAGGAAGTTAATATCACCAACCATTCCCATTTTATTAAGGTGTATCCATATAAATGGCCCACCCTGTATACCAATAATTATTTGTTAAGGATCTCTTTGTATACCACATTGTGAGTTCGGCCCTCCGGTTGTAATATGACCAAGCTGTGTGCTGAGCTTACTCTTGAGCATGCAACATACAGTTGGCCATGTGAACAGTAATCTTGTTTCAAATCTCACAGCTTGGATTGCTGCTGTCATAATCGGTTTGAGTTTCATGGTTTGTTTCAATTGCGACAGTATTTGTAGGACTTGTGTTGAAGAGACATTCGGCATCTGTCAAGTGTTGTAAGTATACAACCGGTTTCATCGATAACTTCACATCCAGCTTTTGAGAGTTTAAACATTCATAAACATCAAAGTGTCCACTACTGAAATCGTCACCTGTCAATCTAAGATGTTTAAGAGGCATTGGCGGTTGTCAAAAGGTGTAAAATATTTGGCCATTTCGGTACACTTGAAAGCGACAACCGAACAATTCACCAGCAGCCATCAACTCACATGCAGATGCATAGGTGAAGGGCTTAAGCATTTCACTCTTCTAGTGCTCCTGTGTAGTATAATTATCTCCTGTACCGTCATCAGTCCACACCTTGAACCTGTCCCAGTCATTCAATACATAAGACACAATGTTCCTCCGGATATCAAGAGTGAGCCTGATATGGCCGTGCAATATGTAACAAAGAGAATTAAAAGGTAGGTGCCATCTCCGGGCATGGAAACCACTCGGTAAGTGGCAGTTCTTTGATCGATGGTGATCACCTCGATAGACATGTTAAAGGGGGTACGGTTGGAATGATAAAGGAAATGGGTACCTGAACAATGTAAAGTAAGTCTAAAATACGTACACAATAACTATAATCGTAATAAATGAGTAATAAAACAGCGGAGAAGCCGTGGATTAAATAAAAAGGCTGTAGTTATCAGCAGGGAGACGTGAATCCCGTGGCGAAGCAAGGAAGGGAAATGTCTTGAAGATGGGCCCATAAGTAACAAAGACCGTTGAAAAATTCAATATGGCGGCCGACAGTGGTTTCATACCACCAAAATAAGTACCAAATTTCAGTGTTCTTCCTACACTCGAAGTTGGAGAATTAGTGACGTTGGAAAGTTCAATATGGCAGCTGACAGTGGCGTCATTCCACCGAAATAAGTATGTACATTGGTTTCGGTTAGCGCAGGGAAGCCACCTACCAAATTTCGTGAAGAAGGGGCCATGAATAAGAAAGTTCAACATGGCGGACGTTGTTGACCATTATGACCGTTATGCGTAGAATTTCGAAATGGAACCTGCTTAACTTTTTTAAGTAAGCTGTAAGGAATGAGCCTGCCAAATTTCAGCCTTCTACCTACACGGGAAGTTGGAGAATTAGTGATGAGTGAGTGAGGGCTTTGCCTTTTATTAGTATACTAGCAGAATACCCGCGCTTCACAGTGGAGAAGTAGTGTGTTAAAGAAGTTATGAAAAAGAAAAGGAAAAATTTAAAAAAATAACGTAACATGATTGTTAATGTAATTGTTTTGTCTTTGATATGAGTGTTGTTCTCATATCTATATCTATATATATATCTATATATATATATATATATATATATATATATATATTTATAGCAAAATACCCGCGCTTGGCAGCGGAGAAGTAAAAAGAAAAGGAAACATTTTAATAATAACGTAACATTATTGTCAATGTAATTGTTTTGTCACTGTTGTGAGTGATGATTGTGACTGTCATATATAAATATATATATATATATACATACATATCCATACAAATATACATAAAGACATCTACACATAAATATATACACACACACACACACATATATAAACATATATATATATATATATATATATATATATATATACATATATATATATGTATATATATACACACATATCTACATATATACACATACATACACACACACATATATAAACATATATATACATATACATAAATATCTACATATATACATACAGTGGGATGAAAAAGTTTGGGCAACCTTGTTAATAGTCATTATTTTCCTGTATAAATCGTTGGTTGTTACGATAAAAATGTCAGTTAAATATATCATATAGGAGACACACACAGTGATATTTGAGAAGTGAAATAAAGTTTATTGGATTTACAGAAAGTGTGCAATAATTGTTCAAACAAAATCAGGCAGGTGCATAAATTTGGGCACCACAAAAAAGAAATGAAATCAATATTTAGTAGATCCGCCTTTTGCAGAAATTACAGCCTCTAAACGCTTCCTGTAGGTTCCAATGAGAGTCTGGATTGTGGTTGAAGGTATTTTGGACCATTCCTCTTTACAAAACATCTCTAGTTCATTCAGGTTTGATGGCTTCGGAGCATGGACAGCTCTCTTTAACTCACACCACAGATTTTCAATTATATTCAGGTCTGGGGACTGAGATGGCCATTCTGGAACGTTGTACTTGTTCCTCTGCATGAATGCCTTAGTGGATTTTGAGCAGTGTTTCGGGTCGTTGTCTTGTTGAAAGATCCAGCCCCGGCTGAGATACTGAGTGGAATCCATGCGTCCCTCAACTTTGACAAGATTCCCAGTCCCTGCACTGGCCACACAGCCCCACAGCATGATGGAACCACCTCCATATTTTACTGTTGGTAGCAGGTGTTTTTCTTGGAATGCTGTGTTCTTTTTCCTCCATGCATAACGCCCCTTGTTATGCCCAAATAACTAAATTTTAGTTTCATCAGTCCACAGCACCTTATTCCAAAATGAAGCTGGCTTGTCCAAATGTGCTTGAGCATACCTCAAGTGGCTCTGTTTGTGCTGTGGGCAGAGAAAAGGCTTCCTCTGCATCACTCTCGCATACAGCATCTCCTTGTGTAAAGTGCGAATGGTTGAGCGATGCACAGTGACTCCATCTGCTGCAAGATGATGTTGTAGGTCTTTGGTGCTGGTCTGTGGGTTGACTCTAACTGTTCTCAACATTCGTCGCTTCTGTCTATCCAAAATCTTTCTTGGTCTGCCACTTCGAGCCTTAACTTGAACTGAGCCTGTGGTCTTCCATTTCCTCAATATGTTCCTAACTGTGGAAACAGTCAGCTTAAATCTCTGGGACAGCTTTCTGTATCCTTCCCCTAAACCATGATGGTGAACAATCTTTGTCTTCAGGTCATTTGAGAGTTGTTTTGTGACCCCCATGTTGCTACTCTACAGAGAAAATTAAAGGAGGAGGGAAACAACAATTGACCCCCTTAAATACTCTTTCTCATTATAGGATTCACCTGTGTATGTAGGTCAGGGGTCACTGAGCTTACCAAGCCAATTAGAGTTCCAATAATTAGTTCTAAAAGTTTTGGAATCAATAAAATGACAACGGTGCCCAAATTTATCCACCTGCCTGATTTTGTTTGAACAATTATTGCACACTTTCTGTAAAATCCAATAAACTTCATTTCACTTCTCAAATATCACTGTGTGTGTCTCCTATATAATATATTTAACTGACATTTTTTATCGTAACAACCAACGATTTATACAGGAAAATAATGACTATTAACAAGGTTGCCCAAACTTTTGCATCCCACTGTATACACACACACATATATATATATATATATATATATATACACATACATATCTACATATATACATATACACACACACACACATATATATATATATATATACATACACATACATACACTCTTTGGGGTGCGAGCAACTGTTGCTGGGGGTGGCAGAATCCATCAAGGAAGAAAAATGAAAAACAAAAGTACAAAATCTTAATTTATTTATCCATTCCTAAATAATTAAATGGGCAGGCTATTTCATATCAGTGCAATACGCTGTTTGTTAAAACGGATGACTCCCGCTCTTACGTGCAAGTCTGCGTGGATATTATGAACTATCATGTATCTGTTCAAGTTCTATTTAAATTTTAAATAGAAAGAATTTTTATTTAGTCGACAGAAATATCTTTGGTAGGAATGGAAGTTAAATGTAGGCATCATAGCATAAATTTTTCTTCACCATACAAATGTAAAGAGTAAATTCGCCTTACATTCCAACCAAAGATATTTGTGTCGACTAAATCAGGGGTGTCAAACTCTATTGCACAGGGGGCCAAAATCCAAAACACACTTTAGGTCGCGGGCCAAACAGGATAAACATTTATTGAACACACTAAAACTAAACTTTTAAAATTTTAAAACTTTTAAAACTTAACTTTTGAACATAAATATGAATAAAACAGACAGGAATATTTTCGAATAAATCAACTCAATCCTTAAATAACTTATAATATTTTGCTCTCCATAAAATATATCCTGTCTAAATTATACAAGTTAGAAATAAAGTAAACGTTAAAAGAACAAACATTCAAATTTCTTTACTCTTATGTAATTTTATATAAAAATAAACGTAAATTTTAAATATCCCAAAAGATTTTGCTCTCGATAAAAATATATCCTGTCAAAATTATACAAATTCAAATATGAACATGCTGCATAACAAAACCTGGAAATATAAATAAAATGTGTTCCTTTCAGCAATAACAAATCAAATCATTCAGTTGTCTTTGCTCATATGTCATTTTATCAGAGCTGGACGCCTGGCATCTTTTTTTGGCAACAGGTTCGTTTCTGTTTGGTGTGAAGTTCTGTGTTGTGGAGATTCTCAGGATGGACTGCAGGTGCTCATCAGTGAGGCGACTCCTGTGTGCTGTTTTGTTAGTCTTCATGACTGAGAAGAGCTTCTCACACAGATATGTGCTACCAAACATGCACAAGGTTCGAGCCGCATGTAGACGGAGCTGGAGCATTTGTGAGGGAATGGAGTGAATAAACTGTGCGGGCCCTGTAGTATCGTACTTTGCCTTCAGTGTGCCATTACACTGCAGCTCAATCACCTCCATCTGAATCTGCACAGGTGCAGTTTCCACATCGACGGCAAATGGGTTGCGAAACAACTCAAAATACTTTTTTTGGTCACCAAAGCGCCGTGCGAACTCAGTGCGCAGTGCGCTCAGTTTATCAGCAAAGTGCCTATTTGGGAACACCGTTGTGCCGACTTGGTTCAACATTACTTGGCAACAGGGAAAGTGGGGCAAGTTGCACTGGTGCATTTGTGTCTCCCAAAAAAGTAGCTTCACTTGAAATCACTTTGTGATTTTGTACGGGTAAAACGTCTGCTGAAGTGTCAGATTCTTCTTTAACTCTTCTGCTTTCTGTATCTTGTGCATTGCATTCAGGTCTTTCAGGTTATCTTGATGTTTTGTCTCATAGTTCCGTCTTAGATTAAATTCTGTAATTACAGCCACATTAGCTCCACAAATGAGACACATGGGTTTACCGGCAATGTCAGTAAACATATACTCAGCCTCCCATCGGTTTTTAAAGGCTCTATGTTCAGAATCACCTTTTCTCTTCGGCATCGAGCGGGCTAGCTTCGCAATAACTTGCAGCATCATAAGCTAGACTTGATTAATGCGGTAAGTGTTTGGCAAGGCAGCTGAAGCGCTGCATTATGGGATCTGTACTGTAGTTTATTGTGTTACCAGCACTTCATATTCCCAGGCCATTAATAACAATAATATATAAAATGATCTCGCGGGCCGGATATAATTACACGCCGGGCGGATGTGGCCCGCGGGCCTTGAGTTTGACACATATGGACTAAATAGAACTTGAAAAGATATATTTTTTCGAATGTGATCGCGCAATTCAGATCGAGTTGACGCGCAATACAGTACAGTACATCGAGCTGGCGTGCTATTGTGGTTTTGCCTGCGTGCCTCAATAAATTACCCTCCCCTCGCTCTTACTTTTTTACCGTTCATCTAATTAATACACTGAGTATGACTTTACCAAAACAATCATTGATGGCGAATAAAGTATCCATTATTCATAAAGCTTCAATTGGTGATCTGTCTTTCTGCGTTAACCAAATATTTTTTCATATATTTTCTCAAACCAAGGGGATGCGAAGGTAAAAGGAATTGGGAAACGCGCGTACATACTCAGTGCATCCCGTCTCGGGAATCAAACCTTGGTTGTCAGCGCTAGAGGCAAAGCCTCTACCATTGCACCACGGCGTGTGCTTTATCTTTTTGAGTGTATGTAGATCGGGGTATATATACACATATATATATATATATATATATATATAGCCCCGCTTCGCAGAGGAGAAGTAGTGTGTTAAAGAAGTTGTGAAAAAGAAAGTGTCAATATACAATAATTGTTTTGTGAGTGTTAGGAGTGTTACTGTCATCAAGGATTTGATTATCATTATTTCTTTCAATCAGGTTCGTATTTGTAGGATGTGTTGTGTTCAAGTTACATTCCGTGTTTGTCAATCGTTGTAAAGATAACAGGTTTCATTCATCGATTCGTTTCTTACTGCATCAATAAACAGCTTGTCTTCCTCTTTATCTGAGACGTGACACACTGCATGTACAGGTTTTTTTTTACACTGTCTTCCTTTAGCGGGACATTGACTTTTTCCACCGTGTGCTTTGTTTCCGCAGTAGCTGCACTTATGAATATGCTTGTATGTATCACACGCTTCATATTTTTTTGTTGCCTTCTCAATTGTGTAATTCTGTTTTTGTTCAGCACTCTTTGGAACTGTTGCTTTTTGTCTGTACACTGCGCAGGTGAGCCGCTCGGTGTACATACATCGAAGGTTTCCAGTTGTGCTGGTGCCATCTTGTGCGATGTCCACAGCTGTATTTAATGTTAGCTACGACCCGGCACTTAAAAGTTTCTCTCGCAGTTTCGCTGAGTTTGTGCCAAACACCACCCTGACCCTGACAGCACCCTAAAGTGCTCCACTGTACTTGCCTGGCGAATTCCTATCGGCAGGCTATTTCAGATTTTAGATGCATAGCAGCAAAAGGCCACCTCATCACTTCTTTTAAGTTTAGCTTTTGGAATTATAAGGAGACACTCATTTGAAGATCTAAGGTTACGATTTGGAATATAACGTGTCAGGCATTCCGATATATAAGATGGAGCGAGATTATTTAAGGCTTTATAAACCATAAGCAGTATTTTAAAGTCAATCCTGAATGACACAGGTAACCAGTGTAGTGACATCAAAACTGGAGAAATAGCAGCTGGAATTCTGCACTCGTTGCAAACGATTTATGTCTTTTTTGGGTAGTCCTGAGAGGAGTGCGTTACAGTAATCTAGTCGACTGAAAACAAAAGCGTGAATTAATTTCTCTGCATCTTTCAATGATATAAGAGGTCTAACTTTTGCTATGTTTCTTAAGTGAAAAAATGCTGTCCTAGTGGTCTGATGAATATGCGATTTAAAATTCAGATTACAGTCAACGGTTACCCCTAAATTTTTTACTTCCGTCTTAACTTTTAATCCTAGTGCATCAAGTTTATTTCTGATAACCTCATTGAATCCATTATTGCCAATTACTAAAATTTCAGTTTTCTCTTTATTTAGTTTGAGAAAATTACTATTCATCCATTCAGAAATACCAGTAAGACATTGTGTTAGTGAATCGAGAGAGTCGGAGTCATCAGGTGCTATAGATAAGTACAGCTGTGTGTCATCAGCATAGCTGTGGTAGCTCACGTTGTAACCTGAGATAATCTGACCTAACGGAAGCATGTAGATTGAGAAAAGCAGCGGACCCAGGATAGAGCCTTGTGGAACACCATATCGGATATCATGTGTCTTTGAGATGTGATTACCACAACTCACAAAGAATTTTCTACCTGCCAGGTAGGATTCAAACCAATTTAAGACACTGCCAGAGAGGCCCACCCATTGACTAAGGCGATTTCTAAGAATATTGTGATCAATGGTGTCAAATGCAGCACTCAGATCTAAGAGGATGAGAACAGATAAATGGCCTCTGTCTGCATTTACCCGCAAGTCATTTACTACTTTAACGAGTGCAGTTTCTGTGCTGTGATTTGTTCTGAAGCCTGACTGAAATTTATCAAGAATAGCATGTTTATTGAGGTGGTCATTTAACTGCATAATGACTGCCTTCTCTAGAATTTTACTTAAGAAGGGCAGGTTAGAGATGGGTCTAAAATTTTCAAAGGCAGAGGGGTCAAGATTATTTTTCTTGAGCAGGGGTTTAACTACAGCAGTCTTAAGACAGTCTGGAAAGACCCCGTATCTAATGACAATTAACTATGTCCAGAATATTGTCAATTAGCACGCCTGATATTTCTTTGAAAAACCTGGTTGGTATTGGGTCAAGGACGCAGGTGGAGGGTTTCAGTTGAGAGATTATACTATGTAATTCAGGTAAATCTATCCTGGTGAAAGCATTTAATTTGTTTATAATGGAGTACCGGGGCTTTGGAGGTTCTGCAGTGTTGGGGAGATATACTATGTTATCTCTAATATCATTAATTTTTTGATTGAAAAATACAGCAATGTTCTCACAGGTTTCACTGGAAGTATTCTGGGGGCATTCCTTTGTGTTACCTGGGTTTAACAGACGATCAATTGTAGAAAATAAGACTCTGGGATTACTAGCATTGTTATTTATAATATTAGAGAAATAGCAGCCTCTCAAGACGGACTGTGTTATTGTATTCTGTTATTTTAACCTTCAATATCTCATAATGGATAGTTAGTTTAGTTTTCCTCCATTTACGCTCAGCTCTACGACATGTTCTTTTAAATCAGACACTCTTTGGGTCTTCCATGGAATAACAATACTAGAAGATTTTTTAACTGTCTTTTCAGGTGCAACTATGTCAACAGCAGCTCTTACTTTAGAATTAAAGTTTTCCACTTTACTATTTACATTATCCTCGCTATTATAGTTGGCATTATAAACGGACTGATTGCTTAGAATAGTTGTAAGTTTTAAAGCTGCTGATGAGTCAAAGAAGCGTTTTTAACAAAATGCTTCTCATGAGTGTTTTCTATCT
The DNA here is from genome assembly GCF_016835505.1 of Polypterus senegalus. NCBI lineage: Eukaryota > Metazoa > Chordata > Cladistia > Polypteriformes > Polypteridae > Polypterus > Polypterus senegalus. The sequence continues at coordinate 277,104,335 of NC_053154.1, forward strand.
TTATTTCTATATTAAATAGTAGAAGGAAATGGTCTGATAGACCAATATCAATGACCTGCTTTATATCAACTTTAAGTCCTTTAGTAATCACTAAGTCTAACGTATGACCTGCTTTATGTGTAGGCTGATTAACGAGCTGCCTCAAATCAAAAGAGTCCAGGAGGTTCATGAATTCCTTTACCTTTTGGTCACACTGATTGTCGACATGAAAGTTAAAGTCGCCGACTATTAAGAGTGCGTCATAGTTTGTAACTAAAATTGACATTAAGTCAGAGAATTCCTCAAGGAAAGACGCGTTATATTTAGGAGGTCTATACACGGATAATACGAGAACGTGAGAATCTCCATGAATAACAACGGCAGATACTCAAAGGACTTAAATTTACCAAAACTAACATCTTTACATTTTAATCGCTCGAGTAAATGTTTGCCAATCCGCCCCCTTTTTCCCTGGCGGTCTGCATGAGTAAAACTGTAATCCGGAGGAGCAGATTCGATTAAAACTGCCGCCATTTGAGTTAAGCCATGTTTCATTTAGTGCAATAAAATCAATCTTTCTATCACTAATAAGATCGTTTATAAAAAATGTCTTGTTAGTTAAAGCTCTAACATTTAATAGTGCCATATTTAATGTTTCTGAAGGGCAGAGCTGAATTTTATGCGTGTTATCGGTAATGGAACAAAAATTAAGTTATTTTTGTTAACACCGCTCTGTGTGTATTTTTTATGTAATCTACAATCCGTTTTTATAGTCTTAATGCAGTGTTGATCTGAAGTAGTAATTTCAATTAAATTATTGGTGTTTATGCCGCACTGCCTAGATTTTTTACGTGCATTAAGATTTGTTATTAGATTATTAATGTTGTGCACTTTAACGGAAGACTCTGTTAAGCCATTATGTCCTATCAAAGCAGTAGCATTACGTAAGGGGTTAAAAGTAGAAGTAGACAGTCAAGATAGACGAATTACCTTAGCGATGTTTTCGGAGAGGACCGGGGCGCCAAATCTATTCGGATGCAGTCCATCCCGCTTGAAGAAGCGCGGCCTTTCCCAAAAAGATCCCAGTTGTCTATAAACCCGATGTCTTGATTCTCGCAGAAGCCTCTCAGCCAGTTGTTTAAACCCAGCAGACGACTGTAGTATTCATTCGATCGTCTGACGAGAGGTAGTGGACCCGAGATGAAGATTTTTGCGGATGGGGTCCTCTCCTTCGTGTCTTCAACTAGTGCTGCGAAGTCAGCCTTGAGAACCTCTGACTCTCGGTGCCTTATGTCGTTTACCGGCGTGTAGAATAATGGATCCAATTGCCCTCTTGTGCTTCTGGTAGAAGGTCAGCGCCCGCCTTATCACATCTCGAACTCGAGCACCGGGAAAACAAGAAACAAAGGATTTTCGATTAGGGCACGCGATATTCAGGTTTCGTACAATCGAATCACCTACCACGATTACATCACCCGGGGTTGAAGGCAGACTGGGGACGCGGAGAGGGTCAAATCGGTTCTGGATTTGAATGCTCGTCTGTGCCAATGGAGGTGTTCTAGCCTTGAACCCCCGCCTGCAAAGCTGAAACCCGTCGAGGTCTTCATCAGTGTTGTCGTTGCTCCTACGAGGCGCGGGGGTGAAGCTTACTTGCCCTTGGACTTGAGCGGCACGAGGTGGGGTTGATGTTACGCTGACTTCAGTTGTTGGGTGTGGTTTGTCCAGCAGCTGAGTCTTCAAGTCTCTGAGGTACCTTCGTCTGGACAGGAGTTTCTGAATCTGTTTGTCGAGTGCCTGGAGTTCTTCGGCGACGACGGCAACGCGATTCATCTCACTGTCGGCCATTGTGTGCTTCTACTTCCGCTTCCGCTTCTGCTTTGTCACAGCAAACAAATACTTAGGGAACAGACTAAGCTTTGACTACGATCTTGGTTTTGTAATCCAAGTTTATGGATCCATATTGGTCATTTTTCACCCTCAGTAGATGTATGGATTGTGTATTCACTCCTCAGTATATTTTATTGTTATGATGGTGACATAATTTGCTGCCCATCTACTGTTTCACTAGTATTGTTGCCCCATTTGACTGTCTTGCGTTTTGACATCTCTTTAGCCCTAGAGGAAAAGAAAAGACATTAGTGCTAAGACTCTCACCTGTTTCATTAGTTCTACTCTAATTTGTCTTCCTGGATAGTCAGTTCAAGTTTTCCTGTCTCCTGGTATAAGACTGCTGCCTGCCTCTTTGACATAGTATTGGTGTTTCTGGTTAGTGTCATCTCCTGATAGAACTGCCTCCTTCAATCACTGTGACAGCATAACAGTTACATATTTCAGCTTTTTGTCCATAGCAGAAAGACCTCAATCAATCTCTGACACTTGTTTAAAAAACAACAGGAGTGTACATCTGTCCTATTCAAACACTACAGATTTTGTGTTTTTTTAGCATCCATGTTGATTTGGTTCTGAAAAAAGAAACATACTCTGTACTTATAATTAACATATTTTAGCACATAGAAACCACAAGTCTTTGGCCATTTACAAAATCAGCCTTTCAGGCTCAAAGCATTTTAATCACCTCACACAGACAGATAATTAGACAGGGAACGACTCTGATTAGAAAAGCACTCTATAACAGACAGACAGATAGATAAAGGCATTATATGACAGACAGACAGATAGAATCGTCCAGTGTGCTGACCTGGAAGGGATTCCAGGGTGGTCCTTCTGCTTGTAACTTCTGTTAGCTTTGAGACTGAAGAGTAAGAGGTAATAAGAGCTCAGTTAGTGGGTGGAAGTGACTGATCAGTGCAGTATGTTGGTTGGTAGCCATGGGCTCAAGGCACCCACCATAGTTAGAGGACAAATTCAATTTAGGAAGTCCTGTTGTGGCAGCACATATTTTTCATTGTTTATTTTTCCCGTATTACTCCATCTTGCGCTATCTTTTATTTTTGTAACAGTGTCATACTCTTTTGTATTTTTTTGGATCCTTACTTCAATCCAGGTCCTTGCAGCTGTGACGCAGCAGCACTGCACAGTATACATGCATTTTTCAACTGCAGCACAAGAAGGTCAGCTCATTCTCAGTCATTGGCAAATTTGATCCATTAATTATGTTTTTTAAATTCCATCACCTTAATGATTTGGGCATGTTGGCAATATGAATAATGAGCATAACTGTATACTGCATTCACGCAAAATTGCCTGTCTGTAACAGTCCCTGTATTCCCTTTTTATGCCAGCTTTTGTTTAAAAATCCCACTCCTTACCTTTATCTGTAAAGCCCCAGTGTCTAATATTAGAATCTGCTATGCTGACAGTGGCATGAAGTAGCCTGATTTTGCCATTTATCTAGAGGTGTGATTAGCAGTTAAGCCAAGCAGGCTGAAGATTCACACGAGGATGATTCAAGCTGATGAGAAAGAACCACCAAATCTGACAATGAGGCTCTGTTTCACAATTTTGGAAAAAAAGTTACACTCTAATGACACTGAAATAAGTACCAGGAGGAAGAGGGAATAAATCCTTCTGTAGTAATTTTATATTCCACAGTTTTGATTTAAATTAATTCTTAAATGGAAACTATATGAAAAATCATAAAAGAAATGCTAAAAATTTTAAATTTATTAGGATGCTAAATCTGTGACATTAATAGTTTCATGTATATTGCTAGCCATCACAAATATCCAGCAGACTGTAACAGGAGTTGACTATCAGGGTTGTGTTGTTGCCTCATGTGATAGCACGCCTGGGTGTCTGTATGGAGTCTGCATGTTCTCTCTGCGTTGATGGGATTTTGTTTTCCTCTGAGTTCTCACACCCTTCTTACATACATTGCAGCAGTTAGCCTGTTCATTGCTTGCGTCCGATGCTGCCAAGATAGGCTTCAGCTCTCCTGCCCCCTAATTGGACTGATCAGGTTTGAGAAAGTTATAAGAAAGGTTACATAAAAAGTGGCATCCAAGTGTGAAATTTAACCAGAAAGAATGAGGTGAAGGTGGAGAGATTAAAAAAAAATCCCTTCCCCTAACTCTTTATAAAAAACATACAAAGATTCATATCAAAAAGTGTCTTTGATTCAAAGGTAGGGTAGTTCAGAGTAAACATAGCCATCTTTAAATAGGTGGAAAATGATGATTCAGTACATCCCATGACCTCTATGTCACGTGACCAGCAACAGGCATAGCAACCATAAACAAAATGCTTGCAGCCTTTCAGAAGCCAACACAGGATGGTGGACATCACAACAAAATGCCGATTCAAACTGGTGCTGCAATGACATTACAGATATTGCTCTGCCTCAGACAGACAAAAAGGCAAATTGAAGGGATTTGTAAAGGACCAGGAGGTGAAATGTGAATACTGTACATTATAAGGTACTCAAAAAGACAATGGAAGAGTCAGAAAACTTAAAATAAGACCAAAATGACAAGCCAGAATTAAAACAAAAAAATCAGAGTCAAGGTAAACACACACAATGTTTTACCCCTGAAAAATCTTTAAGCAATTCAACTCTAACACTACAAAAAGTATCTTTTTAGAAAATATAGAATTTTGGACACCAAGAAGAGCATGTCACAGCTTTAAATGTAATGTTTAATGAGTAGTCATGATGCATAACTTTCTGGTGTCACGTAATGGTAACAAGATTGCAATTTTTGTAAAATGGAAGAAGAACTATGAAGAGATACAAAGGGGGAGTAAGGCCTCGAAAAGGTTTCACTGGCCTGGCCACACTTCCTTTGCCAGCCTGGAAAAGACATCACCCCAATGGGCTTAACCTGAGCAGCACTGTTCTGCTTCAGCACTCGCAGGACCAAAGGAGTTTTAAACTTCAAAAATACACTGAAATATCCTAAAATATCAAAGTCTCTCAAGGAAAGGAAAACATAAAAATATCTGGTTAAAGAGACAGTCCATCAAGGAAATCTTTATAAATAGCATAATTATTTGAAAAAATAGAGAAATCTCACAAAAGGAGATAAAAAACAATTTGCCTGAAATTCAGTCTTAAGGAGACACGTCCCAAAACGTAATCCACAAGAATAATCCAAGAACAGGGCAGTAAACCAGAAAAAAAATAAGGAAAAACCACAACACGCACAATGGCTCCCTTGAATTTCATTGGATGACTGACCTGAGCTTCCTCCACTCTGACCTAAATAGCCAGAGGGAGGGTTCAGTTTGGTGATGTCAGGATGGCCCCGCCTCTTGAGGTACCACCCGCAAAACACAAGGGAAATATTAGAACTTACTTTTACACATAGAAATATAATACACAAATGGAACATTCCTAACATAGAAAAAATATTACAACAAACATATAACATACACTTTAGCTCAAAAAGACAACAAAGAAATGAAACGGAGGCGAGGGAACACAATGTAGAAGACATATAATGTTGCTATGCACAAAATGGCTGCTGTGCCTCAAAATGGGGGCAGTCAAGGGAAAACATAATAAAAAGTAGTAATGTATCACAGCAGTCCCAAAGTTAATATTCCTTCTAAACACTAGTTAAATTATTAAAGATATAATTACAAAAATATAAATTTCAAAAACAAATTTAAACATAAGAAAAGGAATACTGAAGGTACAATCAAAATAATAGTTTCACAACAACAGTAATGGTATAATTATAAAAAATATTGCTGGATGTGATTGTAAAAATGATCGTAGACTAAGGCAAGTTAAATTTTTCGAATAAAAGAATATTCATTTTTATAGTGTGGCAGGTGGCCGGGACGCCCCTTCTACTTATGTTCTGGGGGAGCAGCCATGGGCTCCTCAGTATCTCCCCCGGGACGCTTGGTGGCAGCCTCCCTGGTTGACGATGGTGCCTCAGTTTCTTGAAGGGTTTCATGGGAGATGGAGTTCTCCCCAACCTTGTGGGGATCTGGTGTGGCTGTCAGGGGGTGCTGCATGGATCCTGGAGCCAACCTGGACACCTCTACAGCCCCACTCGGAAGTGCAATTAGCAACAGCTGATCAAGCACCTGGAGCGCTTCCGGGTGGGTTATAAAAAGAGCCAGCATCCACCACTCAGGAGCCAGAATTGGGAGGAAGAGGACGAGGTTGCCTGGGAGGAGTGGTGGTGCCAAGGTGGTGTTGTTGAGATCAAGTGCCTTTGGGACTGTGTTGTGGCTCGAGGGATTACAGGGATTATAAAACATGCCCTCCAGCTGAAGAAAATAAAGTCTGCGTTGTATTTTTACATGTGTCTCTGGGTCAGTCTGTGCCAGGTAAGGCGCAATATAGCGCCTTTATCACAATAGGTATATTTACTTTAATATTGATGTGTCACAGGATGTGGGTGGAATGCCTAGCTGGAGTTTCAGTCATGACTCTTAAAACCAATGGTGATAGCGTTGAGTCCTATGAAGAAGCTACCAAGGTTGCTGTTTTCAAGGACAGAAATGCCAGAATTAGCCTTGGGTGCCTGTCCCTCTTAAAGACATTTTCTCAGATAAGCAGGGACACCGGCAGCCACCAGAAAGTGCTGTGACTTAGTAGCCCTATATCTTTGAAGTGATGCCTCAATCCCAGATTCTGGAGGAGACACCAAATGTATTTTATATTTGATGGTCTCATCAGAGCTAGTTGACTTCAGAGTATGGTGGAAGATAATGAAAAACACAGAAAGATTAATGAAGGAGAGCAGGGAAAAGGACTTGAGGTGAGGATATTTAGAAGATGAGGGGGAAGTACTATAGATTTTCTGTCCCCTCAAATCCCAAATGGATGCTCAGTGAAACTCTGCAAATGGTGCATAACCTCCTCTCTCTTGTTTTCAGTTTTCATATACTTGACATCAAGGCACAGACTTCTGGGTTATCTACTTGCAGATGATATTATCATGTCATGCTTGTCTGTCATTTCTGGGTTGCAATGTCCAGATTATTGACTACATGTGTAGTGGGAATCAGAATTTCCATATCAGGGGAAATGAACTCCCCTGGAAAACAGTGGCCTGTTTTTTATACTTGGCAGCTGCGCCAGATGGAATTATTTTAACATATCCAAGTCCAGTAGATCACTGCAGTGCCACCAGTATTCACTTCAGTAAATGTTTGTGTAGCGTGGATCACTGAATAAGAACATATTTATAACAATATTGTATTAAGAATAAATGATACGGCATTCTATATTCAAATGAATAAACAATAAACCAATTTCTCTAATAAACCCATAATGACATTGTAAAGTTTCTTAACGTTATAACATGCCATTGGGCAGGTTGATGATATTCTTTTATTTGCTGAATTTTATTGATTTCAAGGGCAATTTACCTGGGAATTACGTGGAATGACTGATTCCTTCATGATTTTTCATCACATTTCAAAGTCTCTTCTTATATCACAAAATTATCATAACTCAGTAAAATAAAATCAGAACTGTTTTATTTTGTAATAGCAAGTCCCCTTTATACTCTTTATTACATAGACATGGACATAATGCCCCCAAACCCTGCTACAGCTCTCATATGGTATACTACCTTTTATATCTTAAGACCTCAGGTAACAAAATAAAGCAGTAAAACAGTCAGGAGAAAATAAAATTATAGTTTTATTCATGTATGAATAATTTTAAGATTTTTAATTTTTATTAAAATGTAAATACGAAGAGTAAAATGTGTGTTGGTTAAAATAATCCAGTCTGATAATAATCTACCAAGTGGCACTCCGTCTCATTATGTTATTTAGTCTCTGGTCAAGTATGATCAGTCCTCCTCTTCTGAGAAAGGGAAATGACAGCATGCAAGCCTACTCCTATTATGGCTCAGTAGCACAAGATTCACCAATGAAACAGCTCAGGCACAACCACCCCACCCAATCAGCTCATGAAACCCGGCCTATTCTGGTCAATTCTCATCAAAGATGGCCAGAGCAAGAAATTCTTACCAGTGATCCGACGGCTAAAACTTTGGAAAGAAAAAATTATTTATTTTTCAGAAACCTGCTGTTTCTTTAAATCACCAATTTAAACTCATCCTTAAATGACATTATAATATGCAATTATCATAGTGCTAGATATTACAAATACATGTAAAATGAAACAACAGGAAACAAATATTAAGTATTTTTGTTTAGAAAACAAATGCAAATGTGTGCAGTCCCCTTAACTGAGTTAATTTCTCCTCTGCATATTTTCATTTCTGGGCAAATTTCAACCATTAAAAAGGTCACAAGACTCCTATGAGCACAAGGAAAATGTTAATAATTACTGGACTAACAAAAACACTAGAAATAACTTTGGAATGGAATTGCAGAATTAATTAATGCAAATGGATTTAATGTCACTGAACCTAAAGAAATAGATAGATATTTAAGAAATACATTAGATAAATCTGAATATTTTGAAAGTAAAGCTCTTATTAAAGATGTTTTTGAAAAAATAGAAAGGATACACCTTTGCCTTGACTTTTAATGTTAAGAGATCAAGTTTATTTCTAAGACCTTCACAATTTTCATTTTTGCCAACCACTAAGATTTCTGTTTTTTCCTTATTTATCTAGAGAAAATAAACACTCATCCATTTAGAAATACATGTAAAATTGGACACACAAGCAAAACTGCCCCATTGTCCATGCTTGTTGATTCGTAACAGGCTGAATTACAAATTCTCTCCAACATGTCTTTGGATATATCGTCGATTCTTCGAGCCACAGTCTAGTCATAAACAGGGCATTTACTTGCTCTTCCAGGTGCCTGTTCTTCCAACAAAGCAAACAGCACTTCATTAGTTAATATTAATTTACAACTATGTTTTAAAATGTATTCTTGTAAAAATAATAAAGAAAAAGAGAGATCTGGGCAGATATCAGTGAAAGACAGGAAAGCAAAGACTTCAATCAACATCACTGCTTGAGATATTAAACCTCTGAGGAGGGAGATCACAGTCAGTTGTAGCAGACAATCCTGTAACAAAATCCGTTCATCATACGTTAACTGGATACTGTGTAGAGAACCAGAACAGAGAAGGGTCTGTGATATTTCATAATGACTGCTAAGATTTTTATTTTTACAAAAATGACTAACAAAAAGTTTCACAATATGAACAGCAGCTCTAATAAACTAAAACAGCGAGACTTCAACCTGGAGGAGAGTAGAGGAGAATTAATGTATGAACTGTGCTTGTAAGTAGGTTTGATAAGGAAGGACTTGGAAAAAGGTATTTTTTTGTAAAATGAAATTTACTTTATTTTGAACACCTGACTGTGTATGCGCACTGTGTCTGGAGTCTGGGGCTCAGTGGTGTCCCCTATCTTTCATACTATAGAAAACCTTCTTGGTCTAGCAATTTCTTTATTATTAGTTCTAACAAACCTGAATTGGATTAAGCAGGATTGGAGATTTCATGTTGCTCATGGTGGTCACGGTATCCAGGCCTTTACACGAGCTGCAGGCTAGTGCAGGTGGATGGAGGTGAAGGGTCACACTTTAAGTCGGCATAGGGCTTTAAACCCAGAGCTTTGAGAGCTCAAGTCTCCACTTTGTTAGCTAGTCTGCAGTGCCTGCCATGACAACTTCCAAAATTCTTGAGAAGTTGCATATCCTGTGCTTCTGTCTCCTTTCTTTTCCACTTTCACACCATAGCAAAGCAAGTAATGATTAATTTCAACTAATGAGCAAAAACAGCATGTTCAGTAGATAATCATAAAGTTCTAATTTCACCTACCCACAGGTCATTGTCACAGACACCTAGGCTAATGCAGAGCTGACACTCAGAAAAGATGAGCTGGCAAGGAGGTGAGCTAATGGGTGGCATCAAACAGTAAGCAAAAGAGAAGTCGGCTCAATTGAATAGGCATGCCGTGAACACTGTGGGCTGATTTGAATTAAACAGACAATGTGGGTAATAATTATCCATTGTTGTTGAGGAAGTCTGCTTAATGTTATGGACATATTATCTGCATTTTCATGTAAAGTTTTTTGCTAATTAAATGAGCTTTCGGAAGACACCATAAGATTTAAGCAAAATTGCTTAAATCAGGCTGTATAAGTGAGAGATACGCACGTCTGACTAAACCTTATATGTAGCCAGATTTAAGCCGAAACAAAACAGTGTGCAAGAGATTTAGCCTGGTAGGAAACATGGAGATCAGTAGGTAGCGTATCTAGCACTGTAGACAAGACATTAGACTAGTGTTTCCCAAATTTTTTGTGGTGGCACATTTTTTGTAACCAAAAACATCCCAAAACATTCCACTGTTTTACTAATCACAAATTCATTATATCTTGTACACGTGCTGTACGGTCTGAAAGGGCAGGACTACTGGAGAAGATGATAAAAAAAACAGTTCCAAGATCAGCGCTCGGAGACACGGCACTTAGCGAGCACTTTGCTGGCATCTCCCAGCTGTTTCATCCTTCGCCCGTCCCTCTCTGCATCAAAGGCCACTCGTATGCCCACTATCTACCAGCCCCGTGATCCTCTCTGGTGACCATACACCCAGGCAAATGGACTCTAGCAGCCAGGAATCGTGTCTGAAGTGCTCTAACATAACAATTGCAGAACTGCTGTCCAGGCAGTCCTGTCCTCCTCAGACAGGTCTCCAGATTGGCCCTCTCAGTTTCCGACCCAGGTTTGCTACACTGTTATTTCCATGGCACACCTGGGTAGCTCTCATGGTGTACCACTGTGCCCACAGTGGTTGAAAACACTGCTTAGACCATAAGGCTGCTAGCTCCATGATGGACTCACTTTGAACAGTCACTTCACCTGTTTTTACTCCAGCAGTAAAGAAAATAAGCAAGTGTGTGACAGCTGAGTACTTGTAAAGAGCAATGATGGTTGTTCACCTCAGAAAGGTGCCATATGAAATGAAGGTTGGGTGGATTAGTCAATATGGCTCCAACTTGATAGATCTAAAGCCAGCACACACTTCTATTCATCACTTAGTCTTACATAATGTTAGTTCAGAAAAAAGTCAAATTACTTTGCTTATTATTACACATACACACTTGAAAAGAGCATACACTGTAGTGGATGCTTCTGGATGTAAGCATGAAAATAATAACTAGAAAAAGAAAAGCTCCTCAGATAGCTGAGAATGAGTCCGGCCTGAAAATAAAGAAATTGGAATGCATTTATGATGACTGTGGAATCTACATTGGTGTTGACATAATTAAGAAGTAGGACTTAAATTTAATAAATGGGAATGGCCTTACAGTAATTAGAAAATGATTGTGGCCTTATAATGATTAGAAATACACCTGGGGCCTCATGCATAACGCCGTGCGTAGAATTCACACTAAAAATGGCGTAAGGACAGAAGCGGAAATGTGCGTACTCACAAAAAATTCCAGATGCATAAACATTCTTCCTCTCCATAAATACTGGTCAGCGTGAAAAGTAATGCACGTGACTGTCGCCACTCCCAAACTCCTCCCAGAATTACACTTCTTTGAATATGCAAATTAATATACTGTAAATAGCCCTTAATCGCAGCGTTCTGTGAAAAGACAATGGCAATTGCATGGGGGAAAATAGACGAATTTCAGTGAATACCAAGTGGAGGCAAGGAAAAACTTACTATTTGTTGGTTTAAACAGTGGTATAAACAACAAAAGGAAGTTGATTGAGTAACATAGAGTGTCGGAGAAACTCGAAAACTCAAGTTCACAAAGTCACACAGTGCCCAAAATAAAAAAGTTGTCAGATATCAATGTTGCTGTGAAAAGGCGAGTCGTAGCCCACCATCTGAGTGTCATATGAAAGTTTATTAGGGTACAGAGAATAGAAAAAAAAAAATAGGAACACAGTGAGAATAAAGCTTGAAATGTCAACTTTAATCTTGAAATTTCCACGTAGTTTATTTTGTCATTAAAGTAGAACATCATAATCTTCATCATTAAATCATTTAATTTACTAGTTTCTTAAATACCTTCGTAACTAAAGTAGTATGTTAAATGCTTTGTTTTGTATGTGTTCTTCTATGTGCTCTTTGTGTGTGAATCACTATGTGCTTCTTAAATGGGCTTTCTCTTCCTCCGACTGGACACAGAATCCATTACATTTGTGATATTACAGCTCGCTGAATAATTAAAATACTGAGATGTATACGTGATATCATTTTCATGATGATAGGAGTTAAAGCATTTTATCAAACATGGGAACACGATGGAGCAGTGATACTGACGAGCTCACGCCCTGTCCAGAAATTGTTCCTGCCTCCTGTAAGATGCATGCTGCGCTGTGCATGACCTTCGATGAAGAAATTTATTGCAGCAGTACTGTCTATTTCAAACGTACTAACGTCCAATTCCTGTCCTTCCTTTTCTTTCTCCAACTAACCATTGAAATGTCTTCGTAGTACATGTTTAATTATTCTATCCATCTATCGTTCCAGTGTCGCGCCTGCCCCAGTAAGAATACAACGCGAGGCAGGAACAATCCCTAAAAGGGGAACCAGCTCCTTGCTAGTGCTACAACACTGTGTCCTCACATGTTTAATTATTAACAATATAGATTATTTAGATAATGTTAACATTTTATCTGTATAATGTAATAAACATATTTTGCTGCATTTCATCTTAAAAATGATACCATCATCATATGTATATACACGCTTTATAAAGTGGCTCAGGTTGTGCAATATTATAAGTGTATCGCAAGTTTACAGTGAGGTGATTGAACTACTGAGTACAAACAGTTCTACAAGGAGTACTTGATGGACTGATTGACTGCGTTTATGGTTCTTGGGTTGAAACTGTTTCAGAACTGCGAGGTCAGTACAGAAAAGAGTGTGAGTGAGGCAGAGTGTGCTTGATGCTGTATACCGATAATTCTCTTTCCAATCAGCTGCTGTAGAACTGTCTCAGACTCAGATACAGTGATATAAATACTCCAAGTGGTGCAGTGAGAGTAATATGGAAAAAGATGATCCACTGTGGCAACCCCTAACAGGAGCAGCTGAAAGAAGAAAAAGAAGGTGCATTGAGAGTAACAACACTAAAGCAGCTATGGTATTTGAAATAGTTTGGCCATTTCATGGACCATTATATTGTTACAGGTTAATTACAATCAGATGCTTTAAACTAATAAACAATATGCGGTTAATTTCAGTGTATATGATAAAGCCGCTTCAGGGATGTGGATCTAAAAAACAAAGGGAAGCCACGCTGGAACAAAAGCACTGCTTTGACACTGGGTGCCACCAGTTTGCAAAACCAAGCAGAGAAGTTGCGTACACCAGTGTTTTAGCTGCCATGAAAATGTGCGTGGCAAGTTTAGATTTTATACATTGCGATTTGAACGTGGAAATGGGTGTACGCAACATTTTTGTGAGTACGCACCGTTTATATATGAGGCCCCAGGTCTTTAAGTTAAGAAATGGGAAAGACCTTTCAATTATTGTTAAATGGGCAGTTTTGTGGCAATTAAAAAAGAGTAAGCCCCTAACACAATTAGTAAATGGGAGTGGCGTTATAATTGTGTGCTTTAATGAAATATGCACCACTTTATGATCAGGCATCTGTACTGTGCTTATGATGATTATAAAATGGGCCTGGCTTTTTGAAAATTAGGAAAGCAGTATATATTTAAAATTAATAAATGGGAATGGCCTTACAATACTTAGCAAATGAACATCATGTCATTATTATTATTATGAAATGGGGTCTGACTTTATATTACTAAAAAATGGACAAATCTTAAGCCCTGATGCATCATACTCTGCTAGTTTCATTGTGAATGAGGTTAGTGCCAGAGGATGGCAGGGGTGGCATGTAAAGTGTTTGCCAATAGAGGGTGGCATGACAAATGAGCCCTGTGAACAAAACTTGCAAATTGTGAAATAACACAAAAATTCATGAGTAACTGTACAGTGACATATAGTGCAGAAAGTATAAATGTCTGAAGCAACATCAACCCAAATGTCACTATTATCTGTGGCAGGTGGCAAGTAAGCTGGATATACAGTGCCTATAAGAAGTATTCATCGCCTTGAAAGTTTTCTTTTTTTATTCTTACACAACATTGAATCACATTGGGTTTAATTGGCCTTTTTTGACACTAATGTCAAAGTGAAAATAGATCTCTGCAAAGTAGTCAAAATGAATTACTAATATAAAACACAACATAATTGATTGTATAAGCATTCACGCCTAAATCATCATTGGTACTGCCAATTAATTTTAGGAGTTACATAATCAGTTCAATGAAGACCTTCTCTCTGGGGTTTCACTTGATTGCAGTATAAGTATGGAGGCTACTGAAGAGCACCAACCAGGGAATGGAGACATGAAAATAATTAAGTCACTAAATATCCAGTTAAATCAGTCATTAGGAAATGTAAAAAAATATGGCACAGCGGTAAATTTCCTTAAAGAAGGCCATCCAGTAAAAAAAATCAAGAGAGTCTATAAAGTTATAATTTCTTCTTAGGAACAAATAAAGTATTATCTATCTATCATGCAAGAAGAACACTAGTGGAGGCCACCGAAAGACCTCTGAGAACTCTGAAGCTACAGGAAACAGGATTGGAAAGACTCTTCAGAAAGTAACTGTTGCCCGAGTGTTTTATTGGAGAGTGGAAAAGAGACTGTTAAAAGGCACATAGGGCAGGGGTACTCAATCCCAGTCCTGGAGAGCCGCAGTGGCTGCAGGATTTTGTTCTGATCTGGTTGCTTAATTAGAAAGGAATTCTTGCCAATAAAGCACTAACAAGCTATGAAATTAAATTAACTCTGCTATGTCAGGTCATTCTCATATCCTAGATTTTCTTTCCCTTTCTATCATGCAAATGATGTGAAGGCTAATATGGACGAGTAATTCTCAGTCCTTCACTTTTTTCTCTTCATTTTTCTTCCAAGTATTTAATTAAACTCAATAGTGCAGATAAATACACACAGGTGTAAATGTAAATAAGCTAAATGGAGAAATGCTGCTCTCTCTTGTCATTTGCATGTTATTGATAATAAGGAGCAATTAAAATAGCTGTTTAAGACAAAATTAAGCAATAAGGGCTCAAAATCACTAAAGTGAAGCAGAAGTGTTACTTTAGCAATAAGTGCTTTTTATTAAGCAACTGGGTTGTGTGACGATGTGGGTTCTGGCTCCACACTCCCATCTGATTTTTGGAAGCACTTGAACCCAACACCGTCGATAACGTAACCGAGTGAGCTAGTCAATGGAGGCAATAATTGAGCAAAAGGGGATGGTGCAAAAAGTGAATAGTGCTTTTATTTAAAACAGCCAAAACAGGTGTTCCAATAAATAGTGCAGTTCAAAAGTTCTTTAAATAAATAATCCATTAAAAGAACATGGAGGTTAAAACAATAGAAAAACAATCCTTAAAAACCAGAGGTTAAAATCTTCTTTAGGAAGCAGTTCTTAAAACAACAAGTCCGGTGCTTTTCTGGTAGCGTCTCATCCTGCTTATCCTGTTAGGGCTTAGCAGCAGGCAAGGCGTTCTCTGCAGCTGCCCTCCTCTTACACACACGCGAGACTGGAGACCTCCCAATTCCTGGCTTCGGTCTGGCACTCATCCCAGTCCCCGAGACTTAGTTTCCACCAATGGCCAGGACGCACACATTGGGGACTCCACCACCAAGCCTCTCGACTTCCGCTGCCTTTCCGCCGCCTTCTGTGGCTCGTCGCTTTCACCTGGTCACTCCCGCTACTTGGTCACTCAGCGGGAGCAACATCAACTCAAACGCCTGGGTGTCGGCCTAACACCCAGCTTCCTCGCAGCTGCCCACGAGCGCTGGTACGCGCGCTCACCACATGCTCTGCGTGTCCGTCTCTCTCCTGCACCGCCTGCTTCCTCGCTCCCCGTAACCTCCGTCCTCTCCTTTCTTTCCTGATCTCGATCTTTTTTTTTTTTTTTTTCCCATCTCGTTCTTTTTTTCATCCTCTCCACAACCGACTTGCGCTTCTTTTTAAATGACGAGGGCCACAGCAGCTGCAGCATTAGCCACGGGACAATCACGAATGTGGGCAGTTCCTCACCTGTGCACTACGTGAGAAACGCCCACCCTACGGATCGTCCCGCGGCCCACTATGGCCCAACGTCCCCTCACTAAGCCGCGATCATTTATTTAAAACGAATGGCTTTTGCACAACGCGCTGTGGACCCATAACACCACAGGTTGGAGCAAAAACCTGCAGCCACTGCGGCTCTCCAGGACCGTGATTGAGGACCCCTGACATAGGGGACTGAAGTCTGCTAGAATAAGGTTCTATGGTCTGACAAGACCAAAATTTAGCCTTTTGGCCGTTAAACTAAATATGATTGTTCGCATAAGCCAAAAGCTTCACATTATCAAAAATGCACCATTCCCATCATGAAGCTTTGTGGTAGCAGCATCATGCAGTTAATGATTCTTTGCAGCAGGCCCTGGAAGTCTTGTGAGGGTGGAGGTTAAAATGAAAGCTTCAAATTACAGGCAAATACTGGAGAAAAAAACTATGTAATCTGCAAGAAGCCTGTGCCTTTGGAGAAGATTTATTTTCCAGCAAGACGACTCCAAGCATGAAGTCCAAACTACGAAGTGGATTAAAAACAACAATGTGAATAACCTGGAGAGGCAGATTTAGTGTCCAGATCTCAATCCAACTGAGAATTTGGAGTTGGACTTGAAGAAGGTTGTTTACTCAGGATCCCCATGCAACCTAAAAGAGACTGAGCAGTTTTGCAAAGAAGAATTGGGGAAAAATGAGAGCGTCCAGATGTGCAAAGCTGACAAAGACCTGTGCACAAAGACTTAAAGCTGTTACGGCTGCCAAAGGTACATCTAATAAATACTTATTTGAATACTTATTCTATTAATTATTTTGGATTTTAAATCTGCAATTAATTTATATAATTTTGCAGAGATGTATTTCCACTTTAACATTAACATCCTTGACATTAACTCCAAGCCTCTCTTGGGCTGGAAATTCCATGTAAAAATGATTAATCCTGAATGTCTCTTGGGATAAGCTACTATGATCCAATATACGGTATGGCATTAAGCCCAAATAATACTTGGGACAGTATTCTACTGCTCTTTCGTGTATACAATAACATTATGCTGCAAGGTGAGGCATCTCATCAATATTGATGAGAGGGGAGGAGCCTTCATATGAAACACAATAGCATGTGAATGAGAAGCTATTTTAGAACAAACTGAAACTGAGCCATTTGTTGAATCAAGTTATAGTGATGACAGTGTGAATTGGTGACCAGACGTTGACACGGATGGTGAAACTGATGCACTTGACAACCAAAGCACCATGATATCCTTGGTGAATTTGGTCACCTGAAGGTTCACCTAGGTGTTAGTAGGTGCATAGCTAAAAGGCAAAATGATTGCAATCAAGTTGAAGAACAAGAAAGATGTTAGCCCCCTAAGCACTGTTCACAATGCAACAAATGTCAATGTTCATGTCAAGGGAAATGTGGAAGTCACCAAACCTTGTATTGTGGTAGCCTACAATAACACAATGGGCACATCGATTGAGCGGATCACGCATAGTCTCATAGAAAATATGCAATAGAAAAAAATGTAAGAAAAGTCCACAAAGAAACAGATTTCTACTGTCCCAATTGCGATGTCAGGCTCTGAGTTGGTGACTGTTTCAAAGCATTTCACACTAAGGATGTATACTAAATCTAAATCAATAAAGCAGTTGACACTAGACATACCCTTCCTACTGTATTGGCATTAGCATATGGTATATAGTATGTTTCACATATATGTAATATTTTTCTTGTTGAAAAACCTTACACAACAGGGTATATATATTATTTTATTTCACAAAGAAACAGGCAAACTGTTGAACTCTATTTGTACCAATGCAAACTTCCCTCTCCTTGAAAGGGTTAAGGGGAAAAACATATCATGCACAAAAGCATGAGAACAAGTCTCACCTTGCCTTGCCCCCTTCTCCATGTGCGCTAGGGATGAATTACACATCTATCAACCTGAGGGCAACTCATTGCGATCCTCTTCCTACAACATGAATCCTCAGGATTTCTGACTCCTGCATCAAAGACCTGTCAGAACCCCACAGTCTGTCTTAACTCCCCTGTCATCCACTCTTGTTGTGATCCACGCATTCATCTCCTGCCACTGGAAACGCAGGACTGCCAGCTAATTGCTCTGCTCCTTTTTAAAGTACTTGTGCTTGGATTGCCCAGCCACTGGACGGTGCTGCCTAGAAAGTGCTTGGACAGATGAGGTGCTTCTAGAGAGTTTGCTGTCAGTCAGGAAGCTCACTTCATTCATTCTGCATGTGCTGTTCCCTGCATGAAGCAATGCTGGTGTCAGGCGACAGCACTTCAGCATTATAAAACATGATGCAAATGAAACCTGAAACACCCTGTAACCCCAGGTACAATCACTGATGTGACAAAGTGCATCTCAAGATGTGTGCTGAAAAGTCTTTTAAAGATGATGTCACATTACAACAACAACATTTATTTATATTGCACATTTTCATGCAAATGCTGCAGCTTAAAGTGCTTTACATGATGAAGAAAGTGAAAAAAGACAAAATAAATAATAGAATAGAATTAGGGAACACTAATTAACATAGAATAAAAGTAAGGTCCGATGGCCAGGGAGGACAGAAAAAACTGAAAAAACTCCAGATGGCTGAAGAGAAAAAAATAAAATCTGCAGGGATTCCAGACCATGAGACCACCCAGCCCCCTCTAGGCATTCTACCTAACATAAATGACCTCAATCAGTCCTTATGGTATTCAGGGTTCACAAGGACGAACTTGATGATGATGGTCATGTGGACTTCTGGCCTTTAATCCATCAATGTAGAGACATCACGGTGCTTTGATCAGGTGGTGGTGACGCAGATGGCCACCACAGAAAACTGGAAAAAGAACAGAAGAGAAAGTAGGGGTTAGTACAGATTACGGAGCCACCATGAATTATAATGATAATTAAATACATATACAGAGCATCAGGATTAATCTAAAATGAAGCTATGAGAAAGCCAATTTAAAGTAATGTGTTTTTAGCAGTTTTTTTAAAGTACTCCACTGTTTTAGCATGGAGAATTTTTATTGGTAAGCTATTCCAGATTTTTAGGTGCCTAACAGCGGAAGGCTGCCTCACCACTTCTTTTAAGTTTAGCTCTTGGAATAAACGATAAGCAGTTATGCCACTTTTAGTCATTGGGTATGTCAGATTTGCTGATGGCTGCTGATTTCATCACATTGACATGCTCTGTCAAACAAGCCCAAAGCAACCCCCTCTTTGTCCCCCCCAGCTCACCCATTGCTCACTCAGCTGGCAGAGACACTAGCAAGTGCGGTTCTCACCTTCTGAACGAGCGTCTTAGCTGTCTTGAGCATCATCAGTCGGACCATTCAGGGTCGGTTGTCCTCCCATCTTCCCTCTCACTCCCCTGGTGCACCTCGAATCCCTGGGGTAGGGCTCCCCCTCTATCGCACCTACTCCTCACCAATATTCGGTGGGGATGACCTGCCCCTAGAGCACCAATCCTTCGCTCCTTCCAGGGGCTCATGCCAGTAGTAGCCTTCATCATACTGGCTGGCTGGCTCATTCTGCCTCTTCCCTCCCCAGTGTTGTTTGCAAGACTGTTCTTTCTTTTCTTTCTCATGTTTTCCCCTTTTTCTCCTGCCGACTCTCCCTTATATGCCTCCCTGGGCAGAGCACCTCAATCGCACATCACAGAAGGCAGATGAAGCAATCGAGAAGGGCTGCACCATAAAAGGAGTTCAAGCTGGCCATTCAATTACTTATTTATTTAAAAATGGGCCACTACAATGTTAAGCCACGGATGCACTATGCCTCAATAAGTAAAAGAATTTTATAATTCTATAAGCAAAGTATTTTATATTGTTTCAAAATACTATTTGATAAGATGGCGTAGTGGTTGACATTTCTGCCTCTCCAATCCATAGAACTTGATTTAATTTGATTTAATTTGCCTGTTCTTTTGTCACATTTGTGTGGATTTCTCTCACATGCTAAAAATGTGCAGTTAATGCTTATTAATGAATCTAAATTACAGTGTGTGTTTGTATAGGTGAGTGTGTCCTGTAATAGATCTGCTTCCTGATGTTACCAGAAAAGGCACAGTAATGGAAATCCACATTTAGAAAGTGGATCTCTAGCTATTTTTTTATTTTAGGGCATATCAATAGTTGGTTTACTTTAGCTGTCTTTATTTATTTTAAATTGTACTCATTAGGTTTTCATTAGAACTTCTGTATAAGGTCTGACTGTTTTAATCAGCTCATTATTTTTGAAGAGTTGTTCAATTAATCTTGAATCTTTAAACATTCTCATTATGTCTGCAAAGCTTTCTATGAATTTTGAATGAGGAATAAATTAATTTGAAGTGTTAAATATGGTATTAAGGAATGTTAAACTGGAATAGATGGCTTCAGAAAATGGATGAATTTTTCCACATTAAACAAGACACTGACTTGGGGTACAGTAAATCTATAATAAAATGAATGCATATTTAAATGAATGAATTGTATTTTAGTTGAAGTAATTACAGAAGGCCAGGAGGGAGTGTAGTATAAGAAAGCATTGTATGACAGCAGACATGAAAGTGAACACTAGTAAGTGAATACTTCCTATTAACTGAAAAATATGCACTTCCTAACTTTTCAAGAAGAAAGAAATCTACATTAGGTATGATTCCAATCTTCCGTTCCTCTGATGTGAAGTTTGCATGTCCTTATGTTTTATTTTATACTGTATTGAGGATTTGTTCTGTTCTGTGTATTGTATTGTATTGACTCCCTTCCTTTTGACACCCACTGCACACCCAACCTACCTGGAAGGGGGTCTCTCTTTGAACTGCCTTTCCTAAGGTTTCTTCCATTTTTTTTTTGGAAGTTTTTTCTTGTCTTCTTAGAGATACAAGGCAGGGGGGCTGTCAAGAGGCAGGGCCTGTTAAAGCCCATTGCAGCACTTCTTGTATGATTTTGGGCTATACAAAAATAAATTGTATTGTATTGTATTGTAAGAAGAAAATGCTGTATGTACCTGTAGTCTTTGAGATCAGGCTCTGGCAGGCAGTAAACGTTGTGCATGCTGATAACACCATCAGCCATTGCGGAGTCTTGCTGCCTGATGGGAATTGTAGTCCTTGTGTTAGCACTGGGTTTTGGTATGGCACCCCTGCCATTATAACCACTCTCACTGTTATGACATATAGCCTATTTTTGGAAAAAAAACAGCAACATTTTGTGAAAATTGGTCCAGCCATTTTTGTGTGATTAGCGAACAAACAAACAGACATCCAAATGGCTTATGATTTGATTTATGTAGTCAGCCTATTGTATTTCACATATGACAAGTACAAACACAAAAATTGTCTTTTGTTCTTTTCTACAGAATTGTTCACACTCAGAATAGTTTTCCACGCTTTATAAAGGAGACATTCCAAACATATAATTAATCACAATAATTGTCCTGCCTTGCTGACAGTGGTGGCATGATATGCTTTGGTCCACTGTGTCCATGAATTGGATTAACTAAGTCTGATAATACTTTATTTTAGAAAAGTTTTGGTACAGCCTCTACTTATAATATAAATCCCCTTTTATAAAATGTACAGATTCTTTTCCCATTGACCTACAGCTGTACATTACACCTTTGTCGCTACTCCTGCTTATATTATACTCACTAACCTTTAGGGATATAAAATCCAAAGTTGCAATGGACTTGCACCAAGACTATAGACAACTATATTAAGACTCCACTCTGGTTACTGAAGCTTCTCCCTCACCCTTGATTGACCTAGCTGAGAAACAGAACTCAGTTTCCCATCCCTCAGTGACAGAATAGGGCAAAATGTACATGCAAGAAAGTATGTATTTTGTAAGTTATATTCTTCAAATATTATCATCAACTAGCTAGTGCCATAAATGAAAGCAAAAAAAAGAAAACGTGGCTCTCCAAACCATACAGCCTTAATAGTGCTAGACACGAAGTCCTTCAAGTGGCGCATAATTTAGTTGTTACGTGAAGTTTCATTTCGAGCTCTCTCTTCCATCTGGTCAGCTCATCTCTAGTCACCTCCAACTAAATCAGCTGTTTCTTTCTGACTTTATAGCTTTCTGCCCCCTTTGAGGCTCACAAATCCTATTGGGGGAAGAGCTCAAGTCTCCAGAGAAACTATACGGGAGCTCGTAAATTCTTGTCTTCAAATAAGGAGCTTATTTTACTAAAGTCATGCTTCTGACATCAGAGACAGTGCATTTTCACATTCAAAGTCTTTTTGCACTTTTCACTTACTGCATATGCTTCTTTCTTGAAAACAGTTCAAACTCGTCAACTGAATACATTATATGAGCAGAAAATTATCACAAAATGCTAGATGCTACAAATGCACAGCAACTAAGTGAATAACTAAAAAAAAAACAAAGCAGGATTCAGAAAACAAATGCCTTTTGTACATTCCTTAGTATGTTTTTCTTCATTTCTGAGCAGACTTTTTAGTATCCATTACAGGAAATGAATACAGAAATGGATGAGTGAATTATTGATTGTATCTATGAATGTAAATAAATTGTAAATAAAAAAAACATTTTGGTAGGAATGGCAGCGCAGTGCAGTGGCACAGTGGTAGTGCTGCTGCCTCACAGTAAGGAGACCTGGGTTCATTTCCCGGGTCTTCCCTGCGTGGAGTTTACATGCTCCGGTTTCCTCCCACAGTCCAAAGACATGCAGGTTAGGTGCATTGATGATCCTAAATTGTCCCTAGTGTGTGCTTGGTGTGTGTGCCCTGTGGTGGGCTGGCGCCCTGCTCACGTTTGTAACTGCCTTGCGCCCTGTGTTGGCTGGGATTGGCTCCCTGTGACCCTGTAGGTAGGATATAGCGAGTTGGATAATGGATGGATTTTGGTAGGAATAGTGCAACATTTAATGCTACTGTCTCATGGAGCTGGCGTCTGAGGGACGGTTGCATGTCCTCCCTGTATCTGCATAGGTTATCTCCTCAAACCCCCCAAACACATTTATTAATTTGTGATTCCCAGTTAGCTAGGACGAGCAGCACGGTGGTGCAGTGGTAGAGCTGCTGCCTTGCAGTTAGGAGACCCGGGTTCGCTTCCTGGGTCCTCCCTGCATGGAGTTTGCATGTTCTCCCCATGTCTGCGTGGATTTCCTCCCACAGTCCAAAGACATGCAGGTTACGTGCATTGCCGAGCCTAAATTGTCCCTAGTGTGTGCTGTGTATGTGTGCCCTGCCCGGGTTTGTTCCTCCCTTGCGCCCTGTGCTGGCTGGGATTGGCTCCAACAGACCCCTGTGACCCTGTGTTAGGATATAGCGGGTTGGAGAATGACCTGACAGTTAGCTAGGAGCGTGTGGACCCTGTGATGGACTGATGCCCTGTCAATGGCTGTTTCCTGTTTATGCCCTGCGCTGCCAGGATAGGCTCTGTCCCCACTATGACACTGAATTGGATTAAGAAGCTTTGGTATGTGTGTATTAATCTAAATATGCTAAAAAGTAATAACCCCTAGTGTGATTTCTTTTAACAAAAAGGAGGAGAGAAGTGGAAGCAAATTGTCTGCCCACCCAGTTTTAATTGCCTACTTAGTCGTAGTTAAGTCAAGTGAATCTATTAGATATTGCAGAGGATGATCAAATAAGAAAGAGAGGGTGAACTGCATTACAGCCTCTAATTTGTAAAGTTTTGGAAAAAAAGAACTGTGATCCTTCGAGACTCTAATGGTAGTCTTCAGAAACTTCTCAGAGCTTAATGTGAAGCATTTTCTCTAATAGAATATTTCCTGTTTTTTGCTTTGTCGTTCCACTAAAGCGTAATTCTCTGTTCCTTGAACAAATCTTCACAGTATGGGTAGAGTGACAGCAAAATGCTTCTGTTCAGAGAGCTTCATTCCTCTTCCATGTGTCTGCTTCCTTGGAATGCCCCCCAAGATTGATAAAAGAAATGAAATCAATGCATGATGACATGCTGAGCAGGTAAGTGCAGTACTCAGACGGTGCACCGAGGTCAGCAGGCACCACAGGAGGCTTCACTCCCCTCGCTTATGGCGCATGTCTCAAGTTGATAACCCACTGAGAAGGTAAATCGGTACATTAAAATTGCATCAGAAAGAAGAAACACATTTCTAATAAACACAACAGAAAAAGAATTCATTTGAGTTTAGAATTTCCCTTTAAACCTTTATAGAAGCCTATGAACAGATTTTGTAGGTAGCTGACTGCACTTTTACATACAGTATTTACTTTAGCATTTTAACTGGACTTGAAACCACTGAGCAACACATTTCTGCTTCTCTAGGACCTCAAGGAGTTTTGAGCTTGAAAAGTAATTAAGGCAATATTTGCAATTTAAGGTGTCTGGTCAATTTGTTCTCACCTAACATTTCTAACAGATTGTTGAGTAGTAATTTTAAGTGCTATTTTCAACTCCATACTTGGTAATTGGTTACATTTTACACAGAACAAGAAATTGTTCTATTCTGTATATTGTATTGTATTGACCCCCTACTTTTGACACCCACTGCACGCCCAACCTACCTGGAAAGGGGTCTCTCTTTGAACTGCCTTTCCCGAGGTTTCTTCCATTTTTCCCTACAAGGTTTTTATTAGGAGTTTTTCCTTGTCGTCTCAGAGAGTCAAGGCTGGGGGGCTGTCAAAAGCAGGGCCTGTTAAAGCCCATTGCGGCACTTCCTGTGTGATTTTGGGCTATACAAAAATAAACTGTATTGTATTGTATTGTATTTTAGTCACAGTCCTCTATAAATAAGAATTTTTCCTCCAGTATTCTTAACCACGTTCCATCTGCAGCCCCACTCTCTTACATACATGAAAAAACATCTTCAAACCCAATCAATCTAGGTCAGTTTTAAAAATGGTGAGTACAAACAGTAAAAGACTGTGAATGAGGTGCCAGGCAAATGCAGGGCTCACACACACACACATTGGTCCATTTGACAATTGGCAGTTAACTGAAACTACATGTCTTCAGAATGTGAGAGGAAAACCAGAGTACCTCAGGAAAATCAGGCACAGGGAAAACATGCAAACTCCACACAGAGACATGGAGGTTTAACTGTGAAGCAGCTCTACTAACCACTGGGCTACTTTACCACTGTTACCTCCATAATGACAAAATGATCTTAGGGTAACACGTGGCATTAATATTACCCTTTCCTTTTATAATTGCAAACATTTCTGCCATGACTTGTTTTACTTTTGTTTGCTTGCATGGAAATGTTCAACCTTTCCTGGTTCTTCTATGGCTGCAATCTTCATCACCACCACCTGCTCAAGGTACCATGCTGCCCTCTGCATTTACGGATTGAATGGCCCACATATCCACATGACCATCATCATCAAGTTCTTCCATATGAAGCCTGTAAACCATGAGGACTGAATTACAACATTGATGTTAGGTAGAATGCCCAGTAGGGGCTGGCGGTCTTTTAGCCTTGGAACCCTTGCAGATTTTATTTTTTTCTCCAACCTGGAGTTTTTGGGTTTTTTTTGTTTATTCTGGTCCTCCTGGCCGTCCAACCTTACCCTTTTCTTTGTTACATACTGTAGAATATTATTTCCTAATTTTGTTTATCTTTTATATGTTAACTTCCTTTTTATTTGAACTTGTATAGCAATTTGAGCTACATTGTTTGTATGAAAATGTGCTATATAAATAAATGTTGTTGTTCTTGTTGTTGACAAATATTTCCTCATTGCCCACAGTTCTGAAACTGGCTTACATCCCCTTTTTCTTCCCTGTTATATTGTTCTAGTAATGTGAAAACCAAAGGTCCAATAAATGTGTAATTCACATGGATTACAATATAAATCTGTTCCTTTAATTTCTTATGCATACCCTCTGCTTGTGGACAGTGATGAATCCAAAAGGACCCTCTAATATATGTAATAAACAACAGGTTCAGAAAAAGTCTAGTTACAGTAATTTTCTTGACCCTATGGAATCTGCTACCATAATACACAACAAAATCACTACATTTATATGACCTCAGCACAGACCAGCATTACATAGAGTCCATACTTATTTTCATGATTACCTGCTCTCTTTTTATCTAATTCTCTTGTGGCTCTTTCTTCAGCAGAAAGTCAATTCTTAAGTCCCATGCTTTCAATCTGATCATCGTAAATAACATATTAGATCCGAGGGTGACTCTACTTTCCCTTGTTTACTCTTTATTACTTAAACCTCAACAAAATGCCCCAAATTCCATACTCTTACTACACTGTCAGGGATGACTGTTACTGCAATCTAAAACTCCCCCTTTCTTTTACATCTATAGCCCCAGGCAATTAGACAAGAGTACCAGAAGAGGCAGGAGAAAAAGTTGCAGATTTTCTCATCATGTATTACAGATAATATGCCCAAAATATAAGGAAAATACTGAAGTAATAATTGGCAAAATAATACAACCTGGATGATAATCATTAACTCTTGCTAGGACCACCAGATGTCTCTCACTCTTAGTATGTTGATTTTGTGTCTGGTCCAGATTGGTATTTGCTCCTGCATTGAATGGAGTGGCAGAGTGGCAGCATGGCATATCTGAATATGGAAGCCTAGAGAGAGTTTATTTGTTAACCTATGTTTATGTTAGTCTGGCTTCCTTCATGCTCCTCCAGGACCAATGGCCTATCATAGTGCTGGCTGACTCCCCTCAAGTCCTGTTTAGGCATGATTCAGCCCCCATTCTAGCTCCTTCTTCTATTTCTAAAAACCTCCTCTATTTCTTCAGACTCAAAAACTCACCCTCTCTCTTCTACTCCAGGCTGATTTTGTAGATCGATGCAAAGACTTTAACCTCCTGTCCAGCTGTAGGCCTATTAATGGCCTTTCATCTCAAGCCATCTATACTCACCCAGGTTAGCTGGCTAGCTAGTCCCTGAAATTTTATCTGTTCTAGCTTTAACCTGTAGTAAGTGCAACAATTGGATTGTAAAGTATTATTCATTTTATAAGTAAATATTTTTATCATGATATTTTTACACCGTCGACATAACAATATCACATAGCTTTAAATTCAGCATTGTATAGTTCTTGACAGAAGAGCTATTCATAAGCATGGAGGACCAGACAGTGCTTTTATAAGGAGATAGTAACCTATGACTTAAATATCTGCAATATGAGAAAACATTATTAAAATGAACAAGTCAGTAGATAGATAGATAGATAGATAGATAGATGGCCGGGACCCCCTTTACCACATCTGCCAGGGGGACAAGGGTGGGAAGCCCAGTATCTCCCCCTGGACGCTAGATGGCAGCCTCCCTGGGTTGCAGCGGTGCCTCTGACTTCCCCAGGGTTTAATAGGGGTTGGAGTTCTGTGCAGCTCTGTGGGGTTCCTTGGGCGCCACCAGCGGGTGATGCAGCAGGAGCTGCTGGCCCATTTTGGGCACTAGTTTCACCTTACCCAGAAGTGCAGCCGGATGTCGCCAATCAAGCACCTGGAGTACTACCGGGTACCCAATAAAAGGGAGCTAGCGACCACCACTCGGCGGCCAGAGTCGAGTGGAAGGAGGAAAAAGTTTGCTGAGGAGAAGTGGTGGTGGAAGAGAGAAGAAGGGTGCTTGGTGTGACTTTTGTACTGTGCTTGCGACTGTGTTATGGCTGGAGCCTGCTCTGCTCGCCCTTTCTTATATAGTCCCTCTGTGTCCTGTGGCCAGTCCAACCTGTCATTAATGTTGTCCCCCAAGTACTTATAGGAGTGGCCCACCTCTGCGTCCACTCCATGAATAGTGACCAGACATTGAGGCTCTTTGGTTCATCGAAAGTCAATAACCAGTTCCTCGGACTCCTATACTCTGTCTCATCCCCCTTATCAATATATTAGAACATTAGAACAACCTTGACAAGAACAGGTCATTCAACCCAAGAAAGCTTGCTAGTCCTATCCACTTTTAAAAAGCCATCACATCTACGTAGTTTTGAAAGTCCCTTAAGTCCTACTGTCAACCACAATACCTGGTAGCTTATTCCAAGTGTCTATGGTTCACTGTTAAAAGAAAAAAATTCTAATGTTTATGCAAAATTTACCCTTAACAAGTTTCCAATGGTGTCCCCGTGTTCTTGATGAACTCATTTTAAAATACAAGTCTCAATCCACTGTACTAATTCCCTTCATAATTTTAAACACTCCAATCATGTCTCCTCTTAATCTTGTTTTGCTTAAACTGAAAAGGCTCGGCTCTTTTATTCTTTCTTCATAAGCCATTCCATGTAGCCCTGGAATCAGCCTAGCTGCTCTTCTCTGAACTTTTTGTAGCATGGAGGCCAAAACTGTACACAGTTCTCCATATACACCCTATAAGTGCAGACTCATCTTAGAATTTCTATAAGTGACATAACCTGGTGTTATATTTATAGTCAGAGGTGTACAGAATAAAGTGAAAAGGTGACAGGACTGTTCCCTGTGGTGCTCCAGTGTTGCTCACATCCATATTAGAAGCACAGTCCTTGAGTCTCACAAACTGTATCCATTATCCAGGACACCACAGACTTATCCACCTGTGTGTCTCTGAGTTTACCCTTTAACAGAGATGGCTGAATGGTATTGAAGATTGTAGATTGTAGACGCTCAACACAGCCTGCAGGTGAGGAAATAGCAAAAATACAAATGTCAAGTACACAATTCAACATGATAACGATTGAGTAAAATGTTATTAGAAAATATTACAAGGTTATAGATATGTACATTAAAAAGTACACTGAAATGAAAGACATACAAGACTAAATGACAGAAGCATGAGTGAACTTCAGGAACTTCTTTAGCAGCACGGCAGATTGGCTACACGTATCTGCTGGATAGGTGGATCACAAGCATTGCAAGAGACAACCTTCACTTTGGAGGTAAAGCATTTGGCCAAATACCTAATAAAAATGATTAAATCACCACTAAGCCACCACAAACTATATGTACAGTAGTGTACCCTGAGAAAGGCCAACAGTTTTAGGGAAAGATGTTACCTCAGTAGAGAGCAAAGAGTTAACAGGAATAGACAAGGAACAAGAATCAGTATGAATCCAACATGAAAATATAGATGACGTTTGACTAGTAGTGAGTAAGAGATAAGATAAGAACACTTTATAAATCCCTGAAGGGAAATTTAGGGTAGAGAGTAGTTTGAGTTTTGTAAGACAGGTGGTCGATATATGAGGAAGCTGGGTTTTATTTGTTTTCTGTCTGAATACTTCATGTTCTCTCTTTGTTCATCCCTTCCTGTTATGCAGTAGGTAAGTGAAATTCTTGTTCTGGCAAATCTGAATCCATGGCTGTTTTAAGGTGGGTACTCGATGACCTCTAGTTTACATTTAATATTCACTATTTACAAATGTTGAAGGCAAATCATCATGAATCTGCTAATAACCAAGTCATCACTACTTCACCTTTTTTGGGAATGGGTTTAGAGGTGACCAGTAGAGCACCTTAGTTCTACTTATCGCCTAGAGATATTATATTAAAATATCCAGCTCTGTAAGGTGCTCACAATGATTGGACAACTTTAACTTTGGATTTGATGGAAAGTTTTTTTCTGCTTACCCAGGACTTGTGGTGTGACTGTGACCCATATGTTGCTATTTTAGGACTCAGAAGGGATATGAAAAAAATAAATCCCTTATTGTTTGTTGTAATTAGTAGATGGAAACAAACAGTGCTGTAAATCTTAATAAACTAAAGCCCCTAAATGGTAGCCCCCTAGTGCTCTCTTTGTGAAGCATGAAGGAAGAAGATAACGAAACTGATATTCGATGACATCAATAAAATTCTGAAAGTTGACAGATTACTGGCCATACAAATATCACACGCCAGCGCACACATGGTGAACACAGTCAGATATTGCACGCACCAGAGCCACAACATGCCTAATCCTGGTGACCACTGTGAGGTGATATAAGAATGAAGTCACAAAGAAAAGCATGTGGAAGGCGACCGGAGAACATCAGTGGTAAGAGATGAGCAATAAAATGTATAAACAGATTCGCCTGAGTAATGCGTTTAGCCAGACGGAGAACCTTGTGGTGAATTCAGTCTTCCTGTAGGACACCAGCACAGGTTTCTCCAGTTCTTAATTTCAATGTGGGCCAACAACCAGCTCTAGAACTAATCTGGGGCTTATCCCTAACAAATGTAGTCCTCCAGGAGGCTTTCCTTTCCAACCCAAGGATGGCATTATTTTGATCTCATTTCAAAATGTTTTATTCTCTTTTGCTCTAGTGCCGTTAATGTATTAATGGAGATGCACATTAAGATCGTCTAAATAGCACTGACATTTTTATTGTTATGGCTCTTAGGATGCTCGTGAAATAATTTTATAATTGATCTGCGGTAATGCACATTAAGAACGTATCAGCTAATGCAAGGGTAAACACCTATGTAGCATTTTTTATTCCACTTAATGTATCATCACAAAACTGTGAAAAGATATGCCTGCATGATCTACTTCTAAAAAAGAAACACTATTCAGTGTAATTTACAAAAGGATATTGATTCATGTCTGTGGCACTAAATTAATAAAATGTGTGCACATTATGTCAGTCAAAGGCCTTGATGTTAATAACCTTGAGGATTGTTGTCCCTTGTTACATCACTGAGAGCGACTCCACTGCACGATACCAATAGAAACTGAGAAGACAGACATACCATTGGTCATAAGATACCAATCAAGTAGTGGACAAATGTTCGGTATGTCCCAAGAATGTCTTGTACAGTATGTCGCTCAGTTTAGGTGCCCTACCTTACTCTTAAGCATTTCACTGTGCTCCATATTATTGCTGTTACTCTAGGGTTTTATACATTTTTTGATGATTTAAATGCAATGCCATGTTGCTTTTCTGTGAACGCTGTTATGATTTAATGTTTCGTTGCTAGGCAGCATGTTATGTGATGTCATTACAACTCAAAGACACATGATATCCTATATGATGTTCCACAAGGCTCTATCCTGGGTCCGCTACTCTTCTCAATCTACATGCTTCCGTTAGGTCAGATTATCTCGGGGCACAACGTGAGCTACCACAGCTATGCTGATGACACGCAGCTGTACTTATCAATAGCATCTGATGACCCCGATTCTCTCGATTCACTAACACAATGTCTTACTTGTATTGAATGGATGAATAGTAACTTTCTCAAACTAAATAATGTAGAGGTCAGTACGGGTTTTAGAGCCACCATGAATAGTTGACGAATGAAAACAAAAGTGTGAACTAATTTCTCAGCATCTTTCAATGATATAAGAGGTCTAAATTTTGCTATGTTTCTTAACTGAAGGAATGCTGTCCTAGTGGGCCGATGAATATTTAAAATTCAGGTTACAGTCAACAGTTACTCCAAGTTTTTTAGTTCCGTCTTAACTTTTAATCCTAATGCATCAAGTTTATTTCTGATAACCTCATTGAATCCATTATTGCCAATCACTAAAATTTCATTTTTCTCTTTATGTAGCTTGAGAAAATTACTATTCATCCATTCAGAAATACCAGTAAGATACTCAAAGCATCATGATGCTCCAACATTGATGGACTAAAAGCCAGAAGTCTGCATGAACATCTTCATCAAGTCCTTCTGTGAGAACCTTAAATACAAAGAGGAAGGTTTCATTTATGTGAGGTAGAATGCCTAGAGGGGACTGGGCGGTCTCATGGTCTGGAATCCCTACAGAGTTTTTTTTTCTCCAGCCGTCTGGAGTTTTTTTTTCTGTCCTCCCTGGCCATCGGACCTTACTCTTATTCTATGTTAATTAATGTTGACTTATTTTAATTTCTTACTAGATCTTTTATTTTTCTATTCTTCATTTTGTAAAGCACTTTGAGCTACATTTTATTGTATGAAAATGTGCTATATAAATAAATGTTGTTGTTGTTGTCATTAATGTGACAATGTACAGCATTACTGCAAGTGACGCGTTGTCCAAGGTTGTGGATACTCTCTGGTGTTGGTTTTCTGGCAGACTAACTAATGATTGTGTTACTGACTACAAGTTTGGTGTATGCTCTGCTTTAGAAGAAGGATAGGCTTGATTTATTGGTTATCTATCTATCTATCTATCTATCTATCTATCTATCTATCTATCTATCTATCTATCTATCTATCTCTCAGCCAGTGATGATTAAGATATCACTATAGATTATTCATTAACTTAGAAATGCAAGTTTTGAATTTGTAATTAGTGGGTTTGTGTCCTATGAGGTGGTCTGCTTCCATTTTTGTTTTTGGCATTGTTAGTGTTGCTTAGAGTGCATTAATAATATTTCATAAGAACGTTTGTGTGCAAGGCCTGCCTGTTCAGTTTTGGAGTTTGGCTACCTGGGGTAAGGTGATCTCCAGGCAGGTTAACAAAGGTTCTGATTTGCTTTGTGGGTCTTTTTGTAACCCCTGCGCCCTCTTTGCTATTTTATGTGCACTATTCAAATTAATGTGGGTTTTGTACACAGACCTATTAAAATTTAAGAAGGGTCCTCCTTGAATGCCCTGTATAAGATAACGACTAATAAACTGGTGAATTGTTAGACAAGTGAAAAGAGAGACAATAACACCAAAGCAGGCACAAACACAAATGATACTGAATAACACTAAAATCAATTAGAATGAATTTTAAAAACCTGCAGGATAAGAAGTCCCAGCAGCATCAGGAGGAAGGCAAAGGAACCAACCTTAGTTGGGGTCCACGTCCATTGCAGGAATATAGGAAGGACACAGACCCTTAAAAACTCTCTTTAGCTGAAATACAAATATAAAGACATTTCACACTGAAAGAGTAATTAGTTTTTCTTGTTTTCAAATTTTTCAAAAACATGCTTTAGTCTTTTGTATCTATGGCCAAATGATGATAGTCGTGAAAATTGTTCAAAAGCAAGGATTTTAATTAAGTTAAAAACATGCTGTTACCACAAGGGTCCTCTTATTGTGCCTCATTATGTTCAGTCCTCGTCAAAATGTACACTTGAAACTAATGAAGCTGTTAAAGAGAGGAATATTCAGCAAATGGTTATGTTACAGCTACAAAATAATTGCTAATACCAAGGACTCATAATGTCACAGACATGAGAACATCCTGGGTGGTATCTTAAGAAGAAGATATAAGATGCCAACGCATACACCTACACTGTCCCCTTGTGTTGCACCCTGAAGAGGCAGTTTGAGGGCCAGACGACTTCCTCCCAGGTTGCTTCACTTCATACAACAAGCAGTCTCCAATCTCCTTTCTTCAGCCCTTAAGGCAACAGCATTTTCATTTCTTTGCACTTGCACGTTGAAGAAGCAGCTGTTGGTATTTATTTAGAGTCAAAGTTAGAAATGGTAGTGATGTCATCAAAGGCTATTGTGATGAACCTTGTTTGTGCACGGGCTGTGTTGTCAAAGTATGGACAGTGTGCCATGAATAGTAGTTGAGAATCATTAAAATTGTTTAAATAGTTAAAAGTGTCCAAAGCAATTACAACCTCTGATATGAGTGCATAGGAGATGAAGAAGCCTAGTCTGAACATTTAATCTCAAACCTGCGTGATTCAATTTTGGGTCCATAGGAGGCTGCAGCCTATCCTGGCAGCACTTGACTTAATGTATAAAGTAACCCTGGCAAGGGTGCAACTCCATTGCACAGGTCAACTACCTGCACATCCACACAAGGTCTGTTTAGAAACTGTCAATTAGAAGATTAAAACATTAGAACAATCTAGATAAAAAAGGTCATACAGCCCCATAATGCTTGCAAGTCCTATCCAGTTAATTCTTCTAAAAAAGTCAAGTTTTGACTGGTCCCTAAAGTTCTACTGTCTACCATACTACTTGGTAACTTATTCTATGTACCTGTGATTCTCTGTATGAAGAAAAACTTTGCAATGTTTGTGTGAAATTTACCTTAAAGAAATTTCTCCATGCTCTTGCTGAACTGATTTTAATGTAACAGTTTTGATCCTCTGTGCTAATTTTAAACTCTTCAATTATTTCTCATCTTGATCTCCTTTTGCTGAACTGAAAAGGCTCAGCTCTTTTTTGTCTTTCTTCATAACTCATCAGTTGTATCCCTGGAATCAGCCTAGTTGCTCTTCTCTGAACTTTTTCTAACACTTCTATTTTTTTTGTATGCCTGGAGACCAAAACTGCACACAGTACTCCAGATGAGGCCTCACAAGTGCATAACCACCTTGGACTTGGACTTAACATTCTGTTAGACTTCCTAATGGCTTCTGAACAGTGTCTTGAAGTTGATAGTGACAGGTCACTACAACTCATAAATCCTTCTCATAAGGTATACTTTCACATTTCAAACCTCCCACTGCTTATTTAAATCTAACTATATTTACTTTCTGTGTGTAATGAGTCAATGGATTCTACATTATCTGCCAATCCACATACTGTAGCTTGGTATCATCTGAAAACTTTATCAGCTTGTTACTTACTGTTTATTCCAATCCAAATTATTTATATATATTGAACACAGCAACAGCTCTACCACTGACCATTGAGGGACACCACTTTTAACATTACCCAATTCTGATCAGGTTCCTTACACCATCACCCTCTGCTTCCTGTGTCTGAGCTAATTCCTCACCCATCTACAAACAACACCCTGAATTCCCTCTTCTTTTAGTTTGATGCCCATCCTGTCATGTGGCAACTTACGAAATGCTTTCTGAAAGTCAAGATAAATAATATCATATCCTTTTGTTGCTTCCTCATAGAATTCCAGCATGTTGGTAAAACATGATCTCCCTCCTCTGAACCCATGCTGACTGTTCAGTAAAACTCCTCTTCTTGCCATTTGTTGCTCAATCTTATCCTTAATAATTCCTTCTGTTAACTTACCTATGATGCACATTAAGCTTACTGACTTACAGTCACTTGGAACTTCCCGATCACTCTTTTTATATAATGGGATAATATTTGCCATTTTTCCAGTTCTTTGGTACTCCTCAGTATACACTAACTTCCAAAAAATATGCCTCAAGGGTTTATATATGTACAACGTGAGGATAAATATTATCTTGTCCTGGGGCCTCATGTATGAACGGTGTGTACGCACAGAAATGTTGCGTAAGAACTTTTCCACGTTTAAATCGCGATGTATAAAACCTACACTTGGCGTAAAGCCACGCACTTTTCCACAGTACCTCATACCCTGTCGTACGTAAATTCTCCGCTCGGTTTTGCAGACTAGCGCCACCCAGCATCAAAGCAGTGCTACTATTCCTGTGTGGTTACCCTTCATTTCTTAGAACCACATTTCTGACACGGCTTTATAAATACACTGAAACTAACTGCATATTGTTTATTAGTGTGATGCATCTGATTGTAATTAACTTGTAACAATAAAATGGTCCAGGGAATAGCCATAGTATTCCAAATACCATAACTGCTTTAGCGTTGTTACTCTCACTTCTCCTTCTTCTTCTTCTTTTATCTTCTCCCTTTAAGGGTTGCCACAGCGGATCATCTTTTTCCATATTACTCTCAATGCACCACTCGGAGTATTTATATCACTGTATCTGAGTGGGGAATCACAGCAGCAGCTGATCGGAAAGAGAATTATCGGTATACAGCATCAAGCACGTGCTGCCTCAGCCACGGGAAAATGTTTCAAAGCCTTTCCTGTACGGACCTCGCGGTTCAGAAACAGTTTCATCCCAAGAACTATAAATGCAATCAATCAATTGCTCCTTGTAGAACTGTTTGTACTTATAAGTACAATCACCTCACTGTAAACTTGCACTACAGTTATAATATTGCACAACCTGCGGCACTTTATAAAGCGTGTATTTACATATGATGACGATATCATTTTAAGATCAAATGCAGCAAAATATGTTTATTATATTATACAGATAAAACTTTAACTTCATTTAAATAATCTGTATTGTTAATAATTAAACATGTGAGGACACGGTTCTGCAGCGCTAGGTAGTTCACAGATTGATCCTACCTTGTGCTGTATTCTTACTGGGGCTGACACGACACTGGAAGGATAGATGGACAGAATAATTAAACTTGTATTACAAAGATATTTCAATGTTCCTTAAAGGTTTTCAAGAATCATTGCTGTAAGCTTACAGATGGCTTAACGTCTATTACAGAGCTGATTGCCTGGCGATTGGGTATTTGGAGAAAGAAAATTAAGCACAGGAATCGGAGGTTAGTATGTTTGAAAGAGACAGTACTGCTACAATAATTTCATCGAAGGTCGCGCACAATCACGCACCGTGTTCCCCTATTTAATAACATGCTTTCCTTCCAATCATCATGAAATTGATATCACGTATACATCTCAGTATTTTAATTATTCAGATTGCTGTAATATCATGAATGTATTGAATGAATTCTGTGTCCTGTCGGAGAAAAAGAAAGCAGAAACACGTAGTGATTCACATACATAGAGCACAAGATCAAATACAAAACAAAGCATTTAACATGCTACTTTAATTACAATGTGATTTGAGAAACTGGTTAATTAAACGATTTTAAGATGAAGTTTATGATGCTCTACTTTAATGATAAAATAAACTACATAATTAAAATGGAAATTTCGAGATTGAAATTGTCATTTTGTGCTTTTTTCCTACTGTGTGCCTTTTTTTTCTCTGTACGCTAATAAGCTTTCATTTGAAACTCAGACGGTGGGCTACGACACGCCTTTTCACAGCGACTTTGATATGTGACAACTTCTTTTTAATTTTGGGCACTGTGCGATTTTGTGAACGTGAGCTTTCAAGTTTCTCCAACACGCTAAGTCACTCGATCAACTTCTTTTTTATGATTATACCACGGTTTATTTGAACAAATAGTATGTTTTTCCTTTGCCTCCACTTGGTATTCGCTGAAATTCTTATATTTTCCCCCGTTCTTTTCCCATTATCTTTACACAGAACGCTGAGCTTAAGGGCTATTTATATTGATTTATATATTCAAAGAGGCGTAACTCTGGGAGAAATTGGGGCGGGACAGAAGGCGCGTGTACGTGCGTTAGTTTTCACGCTGACCGGGACTTATGGAGCGGAAGAACTTGGAAGTTGGAGTACACACAGATTCCTGCATCTGGATTTTTCTGTCCGTAAGCACATTTCGGCTTTTGTGCTTACGTCATGTTATAGTGCAGATTCTGCGCACGGCGTTATACATGAGGCCCCAGGTGATTTGTTTGATTTCAGCCTACTTAATCTAAGCAGGATTTCTCTCTCTACAAGTTTCCAATCCCTCAGTACCCCCTTAATAGTCCCTGTTACCACTTGGTGGCTATCTACTTCCTCACAATTGAAGAACTCCAAAAAATACAAGTTTAAAGCGTCTGCTATTTAATTTTCTATATTTTTTAATTCCTTGTTACCATTCCTGATGCACTTCACCTCTCCCTTGACATTTCTTTTACTACTAAAATAGTAAAAGAATCTCTTTGTGTCATCTTTTGTCTTAACTGCTATATACTGTACTTTTCTAACTGCCTTTTAGCCTCCCTAATATCTGTGTTAATTGCTTAAAAGGTTATCCCAGTTTATCCCTTTTAGACTTTGCAGTATCTGCTCAAAATTTGCCCCACCAAACTTAAACCTAATTAACTGTTTTAGAATTTGCATTTGTGCTCTTCCAAAACACTGAGAGCTGTACTATGTTATGGTCACTTGAGCCTACAAGCTTTACTATACTGTGTTAAAAATCAGTCACTGATTATGTATAAAACTTCTGGGGCCTCATGCATAACGCTGTGTGTAGAATTCACACTATAACATCGTGTAAGGACAAAAGCGGAAATATGCGTACGCACAAAAAAATCCAGATGCATAAATCTGTGCGTTTGCCAACTTCCACGTTCCTCCGCTCCATAAATCCCAGTCAGCGTGAAAAGTAACTCACGTGCACGCGGCTGCTGCCCCACCCAAATTCCTCCCAGAATTACTCCTCTTTGAATATGCAAATCGATATAAATATCCCTTAAGCTCAGCGTTCTATGAAAAAGCAATGACAAAAGCACGGGGCAAGGAAAAACATACTATTTGTTGGTTTAAACAGTGGTATAAACAATAAAAGGAAGTTGATCGAGTGACATAGAGTGTCAGAGAAAGCTCAAGATCACAAAGTAGCACAGTGCCGGAAATAAAAGAGAAGTCACATATCAAAGTCGCCGTGAAAAGGCAAGTTGTAGCCCACCGTCTGAGTGTCATATGAAAGCTTATTAGGGTACAGAGAAAAGAAAAAAAATGGGGACACAGCAAGAAAAAGGCTTGAAATGTCAACTTTAATCTTGAAATTTCCACTTTAATCACATAGTTTATTTTGTCATTAAAGTAGAACATCATAAACTTCATCTTTAAATCGTTTAATTTACTAGTTTCTCAAATCCCATTGTAATTAAAGTAGCATATTAAATGCTTTGTTTTGTATTTGTGCTTCTGTGTGCTCTGTGTGTGAATCACTACGTGCTTCTTAAACAGGCTTTCTCTTCCTCCGACAGGACACGGAATCCATTACATTCATGAAATTGCAGCTCTCTGAATAATTAAAATACTGAGATGTACACATGATATCATTTTCATGATAATAGGAGTTAAAGCATGTTATTAAACATGGGAACATGGTGGCGCAGTGATAGTGATAAGCTGGCACCCTGTCCAGAGACTGCCTCACACAAGATGCTTCCTGCGCTTTGCACGACCTTCGATGAAATAATTTATTGCAGCAGTACTGTCTCTTTCAAATGTGCTAACTTCCAATTCCTGTCCTTCCTTTTCTTTCTCCAAGTAACAAATCGCCATACAATCAGCTCTGTAACAGATGTTAAGCCATCTGTAAGCTTAGAATGCTGATTCTTCAGAACTTTTAAGGAACATTGAAATATCTTCCTAGTACATGTTTAATTATTCTATCCATTTATCCTTCCAGGGTCGCGCCAGTCCCAGCAAGAATACAGCATGAGGCAGGAACAATCCCTGAACAGGCGTCAGCTCCTTGCTAATGCTACGACACCATGTCCTCACATGTTTAATTATTAACAATATAGATTATTTAAATGATGTTAACATTTATCTGTATAATGTAATAAAAATATTTTGCTGCATTTCATCTTAAAAATGATATTGTCATCATATGTAAATACGCGCTTTATAAAGTGGCTCAGGTTGTGCAATATTACAACTGTATTGCAAGTTTACAGTGAGGTGATTGAACTACTAAGTACAAACGGGAACACTTGATGGACTAATTGAGTGCATTTATAGTTCTTGGGATGAAACTGTTTCTGAACTGTGATGTCCCTACAGGAAAGGCTCTGAAGCGTTTGTCATATGAGAGCAGCTCAATAGACAGCATGGCTGAGGCAGCGTGTGTTTCATACTGTATACCAATAATTCTCTTTCCAATCAGCTGCTGTGATTCCCCACTCAGATACAGTGATATAAATACTCCGAGTGGTGCAGTGAGAGTAATATGGAAAAAGATGATCCACTGTGGCAACCCCTAACAGGAGCAGCTGAAAGAAGAAGAAGAAGGTGCAGTGAGAGTAACAACACTAAAGCAGCTATGATATCTGGAATAGTTTGGCCATGCTGTGGACCATTATATTGTTACAGGTTAATTACAATCAGATGCCTTAAACTAATAAACAATATGCGTTTAATTTCAGTATATTTTTAAAGGGATGTGTATCTAAAAAAGAAAGGGAAACCATACTGGAACAAAAGCACTGCTTTGATGCTGGGTGCCGTCAGTTTGCAAAACCGAGCAGAGAACTTGCATACGCCAGGGTTTTAGGTAATTTGAAAATGTGAGTGGCTTTACGCCAAGTTTAGGTTTTATACAGCACGATTTGAGCATAGAAATGAGCTTATGCAACATTTTTGTGTGTATGCACTGTTTACAAATGAGGCCACTGCTCTTATGCTCCACTATTTGCAAATTTAGTCCAGTTAATATTTGGGTAGTTAAAGTCCCCCATGATTGTACTGCCCCCCTGCAAATTTGCCTTTTTTATTATAGTATTACTAAAAAGATGAACATGAAATTACTGCCTACACTGGGCAATCTATAGCACAATCTATAGCCCCTTTCTCTAATGATTTCCAGACAAATACAGACGTTCTCGCTAAGATGGGGCTCATCATCTCTTAATAAAGACATATGTTTAAATTCTGTTTGACATAAACAGTAACCTCCCTGATTTTCTGTTTTGTCTATCATTCCTAAAAAATGTGTACCCCTCTATATTATACTTATTGACTTCTTTGTTATTTAGCCATGTTTCTGTTTATTCTCGGCTGCATACAACTCCAAATGAATTGTTTTATTTTTGATACAGTGGTACCTCAGTAATCCGTTCCAAATCCTTGGATTTATACCAAACAGGACGTATACCAAACACATTTTTCCCATAAGAAATAAAGGGAAAATGATTAATCCGTTCCCATCAAAACAACTATTGTTATTGGCATGTTATACATTGATGAGGTTGTATAAAATAATTTAAACACTACTTAATACTAAAATACATACAGTAAATACAAAAGCAATTAGATGAAATAAATGAAAATTTAACCTCACTTGTTAGTTTGTTTTTCACAATCATAGATACTGTCGTTCTCAGCATGATATGCTGCAGCCAAATCCTGGATACGAATGCCACCTTCATACTTTTCAACAATCAATTAAATTTTACGCGAAAAAACACAAAATCACATGAAAATTCACATAGACTTATAGGGCGGGTTGTTCACTGAATGCTAGCAACTGGCGTACTGATGCTCGTGGGCAGTCGTGGCTTTGTCTCGAAAGAGGTAAACAAGGGTACCATGCTGTGTTCTAGCACACGAG
This sequence comes from Polypterus senegalus, assembly GCF_016835505.1. Taxonomy (NCBI): domain Eukaryota; kingdom Metazoa; phylum Chordata; class Cladistia; order Polypteriformes; family Polypteridae; genus Polypterus; species Polypterus senegalus. The sequence goes on from NC_053154.1 coordinate 277,145,063, forward strand.
TCGTATTCCAAACAAAGGTCATATACCAGGCAAAATTTTTCACGTCCAAACAAGACATATACCATGTTGGACTTATTCTAAAGCGGATGTATACCAAAGTATCATTGTACTTCTAAAATTAAGGCAAACTGTGTACTTACTGTATTTTCCGTAGTTATTTTTACTTTGATTAACTTAACAAACATGTTTAGAAAGAAAGTTGAAGTACTGGTTGGGGAGATTTAAACTCATAATTTCGAAACAGTGAGGGTAGAGTTGCCATTTAGCAGTTTGTCATATGGGATAACTTAAACCAACTGGAAGAAGTGAAATTAACAGAGTCAGCATCATCGCTGTCATTTCCCCAGTTATATAATAGGTATAATGAGATGAATAATCTTTGATTATTGTGAGGAGAAGAACAACCAACAGATGCAAAACACACCACGAAGAATTTCAAGAACACGGACAAATGTTGTTAACAAGTAGGTAAGAGGATCGAAACACCAAAACGAAAGGGCAAGACAAAAATTGTAGTTGAGAAGCTTAAAAGGAATTTGAAAACCCTCCACTAGGGTGTACTTGAAACAAAACTAAAAATGATAAGGTTCTTCAAAGATTCTTTACGAATGTCCACCAAGAGGCAGTGAGAGATATGAACACATTTCCTCTGATGTCAACAATGCAACCGAATAGGTTACATGATGCTATTTGTAATGTAGTGTAAACAATAGAAATAAGATGTTAAAAAGTGAAACTTTTCCAGTCAAAATCAAAATAAATAAACCCAACAAAAACAGCATTCTTAGTGTTATAAACATGATCAAATAAAAATATACATACAAAAAAGCTCAAATAATATAATAGGCAGCTTGCATAAGCAAAATTAATCTTGAGCTATGGTGTGAAGAGTCCTAATATTTCTCTGCTGCCAAATAGACTGGTCTCCAATAACTGTTCCAAATAACTTATAACTTTCTTACACCTTCTTAGTGTAATTTGGACCAAAGGCAGAACACCAGTCCAATGTAGGGTCCACTCACACATAGCAAGCCAATTTTAGATTTGCCATCTAAGTAATTAATCCAAACATCTTCAGGGATATGGGAAGAACCTTATGTAGACATGGATAGAATGTGCAAATCCACCCTGGGTGTTCCCCTCATATGGCAGCAACACTTCCTACCATCCCATCTTTAAATAACCCAACTTTTCTATTTTTATTCTATCAAGTTATGCCGAACTACCACTGAATGTGCTGCTCATTCAATACCAATACCAGCAACCATTCTCCACTGGCATTAGATGTCCACATGCACAGTGGTGACTACTTAACTAACTTAATGGTGAATTTCAGTTCCTGGATCTGATGGTCCTTGCTCCAATTCAGCTATTTCACTTTCTGATTGCAAACCTCCCCACTGGGTTCTAAAAAAGCTAAACACGCTTATTGACTCACCAATCTTTTAATCCACTTGTCTAGTTCAGAGTCACAGAGACACAGTGCCTAACCAGGAAACACTGGGTACAGGTGGGCAATCCATCACAGAGCACACTCACATTCATTCAGACTGGCCAAGTTGAAGGAAGACCCAAATAGAAGCATGGAATATGTGCAAACTCCAAACTGGCACTACACAAGCTGGGGAGCTGAACCCAGGATTGAGGAGATGTGAGACAGCATTACTTGATCCTGAAAGGTGCCACATACTGTAAAATAAAAAGGTATTGTAGCTTCTGGAACTTTGAAATAGTAAGCTGCTGTCACTTGATTAACTGTGTTTTAAAAATAAAAATAAGAAATTGACAAACTTTAGTGTTGGGTGGTATGGTGTCACAGAGATTTTTCTTGCTTATGTTTGTGTGTGTGTAGTCGTTTGCTTGTGGTCTTCTGGCATTCCTCTCAGATCTCAAAGACAGCCAGGTTACGTAAGCTTTAGGTTAGTGTGGTGCGAGTGAGAGTGGTCTGCCGTAAACTGGTGACCCGTCCATAGCTGTGTCCACTACTGCTGGTCTGTTACAGTTTTTTGTTATGAAATTGGTAATGTCACCACTGCAATCGGAACAAGAACACAGTGGTCGCATCTTCACTGCCATTCACCACAGATGCTACACTAATAGAATTTCTGATGTGGAGATGGCAGAACGGTAAGGAGCAAATGAGTTCAAATAGCAGTTAGGGTCAGAGAACACGTGGCAAACCATGCATGAAGCCTCTACAGAGCTGCTCAAACGGTGCTACATTGTTTAGTTCTTCAATTATACTTTTAGTGCGTCTCCTGTATTTGAAATCTTCTACTTGAGGCTTTCAGTGGGAAATGCTAATTAGGTACAACATAGTTTGAATTCAATATTTGCGTTTGAAAACAAAAAAAAAAGTGCGGTGATGGCCTGCACTTGAAGATCAGTGTTGCCAGGCTCTAACAGAGCAATGCTTTTAACATTTTTTTTGCTTGCTTTCTTCAGCTTCTCTCTTTTTTTCAGCAGTAAACATTTGGACGTGACAAAAATGACTAATGTACATTTTCAAAAAAAAAAAAAACCTCCAAACACTTTATGATTTCCATAAACATTTTTAAGAAATCTGACCACATTTTAAACGTACAATGGTCTAAATTGAAATGCACCGTTAATATTATTTTCTTAATGGCAGGGTGGTAGCATGCAGTTCTAAGAAACCATACTTTGATCCTCCTCTGCTTTTTTCATTGTTCCAAAGGTGTACGGTTTATGTAACTGGTGTCCTTTGGTAGATTAATATTGAACTAGTGCTTTGGAGTACAGCTCTTGCTTTGCTAATATTTCCCTTGAAACCTAATTCTGAAACTTTATACATTTAGAATGACGAGTTATTGCTGTCATATTAGAATCCACATTTATAGGTTGTCTGAGATCCAGGGTTAAATCCAAATAAAATACTTTGAAAATGTAATTCAGTATTACAGTATTGTAAAGTGGTCAATGTGTAGAGCTACTGCTTCACAACTTTAGGGTTCACATCCTGGCCGGGACACTGTCTCTGTGAGTAGTGGGAATATCTCCCACTTTAAAAGGACATACAATGTTAATGTCATCAGCAACCTTCTCATAAGGAGAATGGACAAGGAAATCGAACAGAAAAAATTAACATAATAATAATAATAATAGTAATAATAATAATAGTACATTTAATTTATAAAGTACCTTTCCAACGCTCAAGACGCTTCACAGAGTCTCAGAAAGAACAGCAGGGTATATGTAAGATTGGATACAAATATTTTCTGCATAGCACACTAAAACAGTTTAATACAGGATATACTGTACAAAGCATTAAATAGAATAAAAGAGTAAAATACTAAATTCAATAGTAGAAGAAAACCTTGAATAAATAACATCATTTGTGATATAACACACACACAAATTATCCTGAGCATTTGAAAAGAGAGGTAAAATGAAAAGAGTAGAAGGATGTCAGGTTAAGTTAAAAGCCTTACTGAACAGATGAGTTAGAAGTTCTTTTTTAAAAAGAATAAATGGAGTCAGCTGATCTAATTAATTTAGGGAGGTCATTCTAAAGTCTGGGTGCCTTACAGCTAAAGGCCATGTCACCCACAGAGTGCAGGATAGTGTGGAGCACAACAAGATTGCCAGAATCAGTGGACCTAAGTGAGTGAACACAGTATAGTGATGGAGAAGGTCACTGATGTAGTCTGGTGTGAGGCCATGTAAAGCTTTATAGGTTATTAATAGAATTTTATTTTCAGTCCTGTGAGACATAAGGAGCCAGCTGTGGCAAAGCAGGATGGGTGTGATGTGTTCATTGTTGTTGGTTCATGTAAGGACTCTTATAGCAACGTTTTGATTCAACTGGAGCTGTGATATAAGATTAGAATTGGAACTTTCTAATAATTAGGCCTAATGCAGGATGTGATGAAATCATGCACAAGTTTCTCAGCATTAGAAGAGGAGAGGAATGAGCAAACACTGGATATTTTAAGGAAGTGGAAATAAGAAAGTTCTATAATGTCGTTTATATGGGGGAATATGAAAGTGAGGAATCAAAAAATGTCACCAAGATTCCTTGCAGTGGAAGAACGTCTGATAAGATCATTGTCAAGAGTGACTGAGGAGGAGCAGCTCGCTTTTTTAAGCTGCGCTTTATTACCAATTTGCATGAGTTCAGTTTTGTTGCAATTTAATTACCATATGCTTCATCCAGGTTTTAATCTCACTGAGGCAAGTTGTGAGCTGAGAATATCTGTGACTGGTAATAATGATAATAATAATACATTTTATTTATATAGCATCTTTCCCATGCTCAAGGCGCTTCACAGAGACTTAGAGAAAAAAAAAAAAATAGGACAATCATGGATCAATACAGACTGAAATCACGAGGTAGGCCTAGAGATCAATACAACCTAGTGTTAAAAACATAACCAGGGATTGATGCTGCCTAATGTCAAGAGATGAGACAAGTGATCAATGTAGCATAATGTCAAGAACAACATTCAGTAATCTATACCAGCAGATCATTAGCATTGTCAGTCTTTATTTTATACAGTCACTCATGCACTGTTTAGTATGCTTGGTGTTGTCACAGTGGCAACCTGTCAGATCTCACAGACCAGGCCACCATATCCTCAGATACCCCCGGGAAATTCCCTGATGTTTCCAAGCTGGTTCAAAGTGGGTTGTGCCTGGCACAAGACCCATGGAAGATGCCCAGAGGACATCTTATTTACATGCCCAACTGGCCTCATGCCAATCAGAAGAAACAGCTGTTGTAATAATAAATTATAATAATTAATTACATTTATATAGCACCCTTTTAACCTACATAGTCAGTTAGGCACTACTTCAACCACTAATAATGTGGTGCATTCACCTGCAGCCTGGGAAAGGAGATTTTTTGGGGGCATAAGGATCAGGCTGTGGTGGGCAATTTAGCCAGGACATTGGGAAACACCCTACTTTTTTTGAAAGATGCCCAGGGGTCTTTTATGACCACAGTGAGTCAGGACCTCAGTTTCACGTTTCATCTGAAGAACAGCAACAATTTGTATCAGTCATCTCGAATCCACCTTTTCTTGTGATTCTGGGGCAGGACTGGTCTAACAAAAAATGCGGTATACTACTGACTACTCCCAAACATAGTTTAGGCCTGGTTATAGACAGGAATGACCCATCTCAAGCTGTCTCCATGCTGTGTAATCAGCTGGTGGACAGAGATATGGAAGACCAAGAGGCAGATGTGGAGGTTCCTGAACCATCACAGATTCAATTTCAATTTAAAGAAACACCGGCTTCTTTCTAAAGGGAGCAGTGGAATGACAACTCCCTGAAATTTGCTAAAAATGCAGTTGTACTAAAACATTGATGACTTCATCGAACTCATTGAAACATCTAGGACAGCCTCGCAATCTGGGAGAGCAGAAGGGTGCTTTAGCGGACACGTCCCATAAAATCTGCCTCTTCCTTACAAGCCAGAGCCTGTTCCAAAATCCCTGGGCCCGTGGGCGCGCAACTTACTCGGGAAAGAGGAGGAATGCAGATGGAGATAGGAGGGAGGGTTGTGTGCACTTACAAACCCCCTGATGATATCGCACACGGGAGTAGTGATTGTTAATGGATTTAAAGTTGAAGCACTCTTTGATTCCAGCAGCAACATTTCCATTGTTGATTGCTGATATGTACTACTGCGACAATGGGTGAAAGTAAAAACCAGTATAACTTGTATACCCAAAGAAATCCAACAATGTAAAACTGCCCTATGTTTCATCAGCCATGGATGATCACTAAAAAAAATTCACCAACACCTCTTACTGCAGCAACCCAAGCTTTTCTCAGATGGTCTCCCATTCATGCATTGGCCAGACCCAAACATACTTAGTTTCAGGTGGATTACATGTTCTGAAGTATAGGTGATATGGCTGCTGACCTAATTAAATAAGCTCCTGTATTGTTGAGCTCTTTAACCTGTCTTGGACAGTAAGCCCTGTAACCCAGAACAGGAACCTCATTTCCTTCAGTTGTACTTTAATCTCATACTTATGGTCACTACCCAGAGCTTGAAACCATAAGAGAGGATGGGGATGCAGAATAATCAGAAAAGCTATAATTTTCTCCAGGAGCTTAGCCCCCATTCACTATCACAATTTTATAATGAACAATCCCTGAATGGGGTGCTAGCTCATCACTACCACTGTCCACCATTTCCTCACATGTTTATTAACAATATACAATATTTAAATGAATATGTATCTGTATAATGTAATATACATACTTTACTGCGTTTCATCTTAAAAATGATATCAAGAGCTCCAAGAAGATAGTGCCTGGAAATCTAAATCGACTTAGAAGTCAGTCATCATCGTAAATACTTGCTTGATAAAGCGACACTAACTGTAGTGCAAGTTTACAGTGAGATGATTGTACTTATAAGTACAAACAGTTCTACCAGGAGCACGTGATGGACTGATTGAGTGCATTTAGAGCTCTTGGGATGAAAGAAACTCTTTCTGAAGCTCAAGGTCCCTACAAGAAAGACACTGAAGCGTTTGCCGTACTGTATGGGTGAAGTTCAAATAGACTGTGCACATGGCTGAGGCAGCATGTGCTAGATGCTGCATACCAATAATCTGATCAGCTGCTATACAGCTGTAATTCCATACTCAGATACAGTGGGTTAAAATACTGTGAGTGGTGCACTGAGAGTGACAACACTAAAGCCTAATGCTAACGCTTTTACGCTGGGTGCTGCCAGTTTGCAAAACCAAGTGAAGAACATGCGTACGTCAGGGATTGAGCTGGCATGAAAATGTTCATGGCTTTACGCCAAGTTTAGCTTTTATACAACACAATGTGAGCGTGGAAATGGGCATACACAACATTTTTGTGCATACACACCGTTTCAACGTGAGGCCCCTGGTTAGTACACCCACCTTTGAAAAGGTTGAGCCAGAAGCATTGGTCATGGTTTGGTCTACCTCTTTTTCTAAGGGTACTTTGTTAATTGATAAGTTCCATAATGGCAAGGCTAAAAGGGTTGATGAAATCCCAGTAGAAACGCTTGAAGCACCGATGCAGTGGAATAAACAGGGGAGGATCAGCAGCATGAGTCAAGCATTGTTTATGTGTGGTGAGCATGTCACACACCAACAATAGGCAAGATATATGTTCTGAAGAGAGGCAGCCCCTCGAACCAGGTGCCTACTGGTCATCATACTTATCCGAAAGCCTCCATGCATAGGAAGGAAATGCTCCAGAGTGCATTGCCATGTTTGCTAAGACAGATAATGGTCTGCAAAGAAAAACTTAAATGTTTTTGTAACCTGCTGTTCAGGAATTGCATTGTGTTTGTTAGAACTGGCAATTTGGTATCAAGTGGAATTAGAATGATATGATAGCTAACAATAAAAAGCTGTAAGGATGTAATTCAGTTGCTCATGTATTTGTTGAACTTACTTATTTTAATCCAGGATCACACCAACCCACGAGCCATCTTGATAGCACTGGGCACTAGACAGGAAGCAACACTGAAGGAGAAGCTAGGCTGTCTCTATCTCAAACATCCACACTTAGTCACCAGTTATCTTAACATCCACATATTTTACAAAAGTGCCCAGTGAAAATGTGTGAACATGGAAAGAGTGATCCTAATTTACACAATTAATATACAGTACATATCTTGACACATTATAGATTTGCATAAAATTAAGCTTCCCTATAGTGCAACATTTAGACAGTAAATATAACAATGTAGGAAAACTGAGGAGTGGGTAATTTTACATTAGGGGATGTTGAATAAGGAATAACATCTGTACAAATTGACATCATGTTGGTAATGAAAAGAGGTGTACAATGGACAAGGAATGCAAAGGAATACAGACAGGAGCAGTAATTAGATATGAGTGTATGATAGGGGTGTGCATGCAGGACAGGGGTAACACTGTGTTTAGGAACCTGACTATTTGAGCGAAAAATTTATTGTTAAGTCTGACAGTGTTGGTCCACTGACTCGGATATGTTCTGTGGGAAGGAAACAGAGAAAAGATGGCGGGAGAGATTCCTCAAAGCCGTGGATGTCTTAGGAATGCTGGGCTATGAAAACATGTCCATGATGGAAGGGAGAGATGTCGGATGATGGTTTCCACAGTGCGCACTATCTGGGGTATGGACTTGTAGTCTGATACTTTACAGCTCTTATACCAGACAGTGATGCAGCTGATCAGGATGATTTCAATGGTACCCCTGAAAGGTATTGAGAACATGGTGTAGAAGGCTTGCCCTCTTCAGCCAGTGCAGAAAGTGGAATTGCTACTGTGCTTTCTTGGTCAAAATGGAAATATTGATAGACAATACCAGGTGCTTAGCCAGGTGAACACCAAGGAATTTGATACTTTTCACTCTTCATACCACAGTACCCTTGATGTATCATGGAGTGTGGGCAGGGTGGGACTTCCTTAATGAAAATCTTAATCAAAATTAAAGTTACTTCTATGCATTATGAAATGAATAAAATACAGTATTTGCGCATCTGCTGGATGCTTGTGCAGTGTGCACACCATACTGTGCTCACTGGATTAACTCTCTCTGGTCAAACTAAATGTTGTGTCAACCAGGGGGTGTATCAACACCCCAAACCCTCAACACAGCTAAAGTCATGGGTTCAAATAAAATATTTTTTATTATACTACATTAAAATTACTGGCCTTTTTGATGTTTGTACAACACAGCACACAAAATGATTTTTAACTCTTCCTCATCCTTCATCCTACTCTTATTCCTCCCAGCAAGTACAGTGGAACCTCGGTTCACGAATGTCCCGGTACACGTACAACTCGGTTTACGACCAAAAAGTTTGCCAAACTTTTGCCTCGGTTCACGACCACACACTCGGTATACGAACAAGCCAGTTTCCCTTTCGGTTTGTACATGTTCAGTCTCTCCTTGTGCATTTCCTGTTCAGCGAGCAAGAGAGAGAGAGCAAGAGAGCGCGACACACAGACACACACACACACACACAGGCAACGCGAGAGAGGCGCGTACACACACAGGCAGTGCATGCGTGTGCACACACACAGGCAGTGCAGAGAGAGACGCACACGCACAGAGGAGGCGCAAGAGATTGCGACACACACACACACGCACACAGAGGCAGCCCGAGATGCAGACACACAGGCAGCGCGAGAGAGAGCTGGACGCATTAAGGTAGGAAGACAGTTAAAGAATGCACTGGGCTTCATTTTGTTTTCACTTCTGTTTCCAGGGATCTGTTCGTAGCATGCATTGTTGCAATGTTATTTTTCTTGATGGTTTATTAAATTACGGATTTTTTCAAATGTAAATTTTTTTCCCTGTGCTTAAAACTCATTTAATAAGTGCTTTTTGCCGGCGGTTGGTAGCGCTATCATGCAAACTATTGCAGTGTTCGTTTTCTATGTTGTTCAAGGTCTTCTCAGTGTTATTCAATGTTTTTACATCTAGTTTACTATTATGCTGTGGATTCTATGGTTTAATTAACTATATTTGTGCTTAAAAACTTAAAAAATATGTATGTTTACATACAGTTTGTATGGTCTGGAACGGATTAATTGTATTTACATACAGTCCTATGGGGGAAGTTGCTTCGGTTCACGACCAAATCGGTTTACGACCAGAGTTTTGGAACGAATTATGGTCGTGAACCAAGGTCCTACTGTATTGTCCTTGGCCTCCTGACTCCAACTGTCCAGGTAGAGGCAGAGAACTCCTTATAAGCTTGACCTGGGAATGCTTTTAGTGTTAGGACAGTGCCAGAAGGAAGCACTTTTGGGTCAGGTGGAAGGTTACCAAAGTAGGAAAAGTCCATCCCTGCAGCTCTCCCTGGCAGCACCAATGAAACCCAGGATGGCTGGTCCACAGGACTACGATTCCCAGAATGCCCCACAGATGTATATAAGGGAGCAGCAGCACAGGAGTGCTGACATTCATCATACTGGGGAGGTGTATGTACTTCAGAAAGGTTATCTACCCGACCTTCTATTATTCTACTAAGGAACGTTCCATCCAATGCCAGTCTATTCATGCTAGCACATTATGCCAGCCTTTTGTTTAGGGTAGGCAAATTGGTCCATCCTCATTGGAACAGCCCATTACAATGTATATTCCAAAGGCTTTCAATGCTCCTCCAAAGCACAGCTTTTAAATGTTCCAACTTCATATCAGAGTATACATTTGAACAAAAATCTTTTAGCCCCTCTTTAAATTGAAGCTGTAACATGCTGTTTAGCTTGGCTTAAGGACTTAAGCTGGGTCTGTTTTTTGACTTTAGCAGCTTGAGTCATGAGTCCTTTTCAAAGTTTCTGTTTGTCAGTTTTGCACAAAAATTAAAAAAAAAAAACCAGAGTGTTCCATAGTGCAGGCACTTGACAACAAAATTACGTTAATGTGAATGGCTTAACAGCAGCTTAGAGCCTGTGACTTTGTCTGGGGCATGTGGCATAAGGCAATGTTTTTGCTTATGCAGGTTCATCAGAATTTGCCATCTTTGTACTTAAGAAGTACTTAAACTGAAAAGGCCTTAGATAAAAGTACATCAAAGAAAACAAGTGCACTTCTGTGAATTAAAAAGGTGAACACATTTTCGTATTAGCAAATCTTAAAAAAAAACCACGCATGAGTAAACAAAGCTGGGTATTTGATGCTCTGAGAACAGATGGTGGAAAAATTCAGCTTTTTTTTTTTACAACAGGTTTGCTTAAGGCCATTAAACTTCCAGTGACAAGGACACTGGTGACAGTAAAATCCTTAATATGCTGTGGCCTTTAAGGTCTCAGGTTAAGTATTGCTGACTTGAGACTGAGTTGTGCTCCAGTCCATGGTGGCAAGCTCAATCTGGACACTGCATTTTATATATAGCATTATTAATCTATTGAAGTGTTGTTAAGAAATAACAGATTAAGCTTTTACACTCATACGACCCTATATATACAGTATAGGAAGAAAAAAGAAGTGGAAGAGCAGTCCATTAGATAGATATTTGCATTAGAAGATGTATTCCACTGGAGAGCCTCGAAAGCTTGCATACTGTAATTTTTTTAGTTAGCCAATAAAAGGTCATTTTGCTTGGCTTTTCTCTACATTCATAATGGCTAACACGGTACAACACCCTAGTACTTAGGATATCAGAAAATGGCATCACTTAAAAGAAAGCTAAGAGTGCATCTGACGCATGTCATTAATCAATCAACATCAACAGTCTTATAATTTTATTGAAACATTTTACATTTAACCCTGAAACTAAACATCATATCAAAGCAACTGAAATGTTCTACTCTTTGTGCCTGGGTGTGCAAAAACAACCCCTGTGTGCTCAAGGGAACTTCTCAACCTGAACAATGACTCGGTTTACCAATATACAGTACATTCAGTCCCCAAGTAAGAGTTTATCATCCTGCTAAATGGATAAATAGCTGTTTCATTATGAAGCACAGCAGTTCTAATTAATGACATTATGAAATATTAAATTCAGAGTGAGGTATTACCCGACACTTAACTCAAACAAATGATGAAGATCAGGATGTAGTGTTTGGTCATTGGCTTCTTAATTGCAAGATAACCTTCTATGTTTTGAACAAACAAAGTATGATTTTTAGGATTTTCTTGCAACAGAATTAGGTAAGGAGTAAGATCACTAATGTTACACCCAGGCTTCTTTCCTTGGGTTAGGCATAATTTCATTTTTATAATTGTTTTTATTGGGTTTGAATTATTACTTTTCATGTTTTAATGTTATTTTAAGCATTTTGTTACATTTTCTATTTCATTACTATCTATTCTTCATTTGTAAATATACTTTGACTCAATAAGCCAGTGTTTGATGGATCTTTCCCTTGTAAGGTATTTTTGAGTTATATTTTGAGGATTTTCTGTGTGTTTTCAACTTTTAAAGCCAGCTCCCCATTTTTGTGACCAGCTCTGGCTAAAGCCAGCAGGTGAAAGGAGTTGAGTCCTGGCTGTTTTAAGGTGAGCCTTTTGTGATGTGCTGGCACAGCCATGCAGTAATTACGGTGAAGGCTGAGTAGACTGCTCAACTGACGTCACCAGGACGCTTTCCATTTTTAGTATTTCAAGGCAGTGTCTGCTCGCTAAGGCTGAGAGCCTCCTTTAGCCAAGGCTGACAAAAAACTGCTGTAATCCAGAGATTGTGGGTTCACAGCTGGCAACTGGCAGCTACCACAGTTCAAAATCTGCATACTGAGATGGCTCATAGTGTGACTTTACAGCAATGAAGCAATCTGGCCGGGTCGTGGAAGGTTCTTGACCATTTTCTACGATTCTTAAAGGCCTTACACATACTTTAGCCAAGCGTATTGTGACGCCAATATACAACAACTAACCAGTAGCTACTCATTGGAAAACTGGCTACAATACCTGGATTGCAGTAATCGTTGAACCAGAATGAATTTGTTTGGAGAGTGGCGGAAACAAACTAATTTTTTACCATAGTAAAAAATGCAAAGATTAGTCAATAAATAAACAAGGTAGACTTTTATGTTAAGTGAAGGATCGTCAACAACAAAACTCTAAACAGAATTTGAAGAAAAAAAAAATGAGAATCACAACCACAAACGTTTCCTAGAGTAGTTACAATTTTCTTCCTAAGTTGATAATAAAGAAAGATTTTAATGTTCAGAGATCTGTCCTCTGCCTCTCTCCATGTGATTTTCGTTTAAAACAGCAAGACTTTTCAGAAGCACGTGATCTACATCAGATGTCATTACTTCAAACAACACGACTGTACTAATGAGAAAACAGCCAAACAAAACAGCGATACAATGATGTCAACATATCAATGATATATTTTGATAATAATGTTTAGAAATAGGACAAAATTAATTACGCAGAGGTCAGATATGTTCCCAACAATCTAATGGAAGAAGTTAACTTGTCTGACCCTTTAGCTGTAAGGTTGCTATAATCGCTCAGCAAATGTAAAGAATACTTTAATATAAGTGTAGAAATCAGAGTTGAGGACCTGTTAGAACTGTGGGCACAGATCACCTCGCTTATTGTCATTGGCAAACTTTATTGCCTGAATCATCGCTGAGGGTATCACGTCTACATGTGGTTACTAAGCTGTTACATATTCAATCAATCAATTGAATCAAACAATTATTCAGTCTATTCTACATTCCCCTTTTTTACATCTGTTCTTTCCATTTCAAGGCAAACATTACCTCTCCAAGCAGCATCTGCAAACACATACATGGGCAGGATGCCAGTCATTTGCATGGTATACTCAGTGACATATTGATACCAGGCCTGCCTTCATAGCTATATGAAGTGGGACTAAACTGAAGTGGGAAAATCCATTTGTGGACAGGAACAGCCCACATAGATGGTGAACAGGCTACCTTAATTGGACAGAAATGATAAGAAATGTTTAAAATAAAGAAATCATTTAAAAATGTGACCCAAAATCTAGTAATACTTAATCAATTCTTAAAAAAAAAGACTTTTTTGGATTGTATAAAGAAACTGTTATGATCTGCATTGTTAATTTTGTGCATGTTTTTCTGAACTTTGCTTGTAATATTTTATATCTTAATATATGTTTTTGGGGTTGCAGAATCCATTCCTCACATTATTATTTTTTTAACTCGGATTTTGTTTTCAGATATTTATGTATATTTTGCATCTTTTCCCAATGCCATCTTGTTTTTCATATGTGCTGCAAATCTGAGCAGAGGTTGCCACAACATTACTGTGCAACATCAAGTGTCATCAGTGCGACAGGATAAATGATCACCGCCGTCTTCTTCCTGATCCTCCACGTCTTTGGATAAAAACAAAGAAATTCTCTGTGCAGTTGTGACTAGTGTTTAGGTTTTATGTTTCAGTATTAGACTTCTAGTTTCTGACTTTGATATTTGGTTAATGTTTTGGATTAATGAAAAATAGGCCAGTCTCTCTGTTAACAACTATTTTGGATAGTTTTCTCAACATTTCTTCTGCTGGTCACCTCCATCGTATTGACTGTGCCTGTCCTTGCATTTGGCATAGCAGAACTGACCTTCACTATTTGACTAGGTAAGAGAATGCCAAGCCTTTTTATTTAAAATGATTTAAAGAATCACAGGGGACTCAAATACTATGATCACATAAATGCCATTTTGCAAATGTAATCACTGGTTTTTATACCTTAGCTCAAGTAAGACCAAAATGTAAAGATTTACCCTGAAATTCTGCTTAGAGTACAGTAGGACTTTACTTTTTCTTCCACATTTACAGTAAAAGTATAAAAATTGAAATCATAGTATATTTTATTATTAAGTTTTATTAATAGACAGATTGATACCAACTAGCCAAAAGCAATCAAAAGATAAGAGCATCGCCTTAACACCCACAACCTAGTCAAAGTGTAACCCGAAATAGAGGGGACAATCAGATTTGTATGACCCGAGAGAAAGTGCAATCAACACAGTGTACCCAGGGAGGGAGAGACAAAGAGAGAGAAAGAGAAAAATAAATAAAAGAAGAAACGAGATCATAGGAGAATCATCTGTAGGTGGATGATGGGCAACAGCCCCCCTGGTAACTACAAAATAAGTTGCATTATAAAATGCAAACTGGAAATTTCCATGAAGATTAAATTGATAAGGAATGATGACTTCCAGAAATTAATTGAAAAGGAATCAGATGAACTCCAACAAGAGCAATTTAGCAGCAGTTATTCCCAGAAAGAATAGATGACACTGTTATAGAGACAGAGACAGAGACAGACAGACAGACAGAGGGGAGAGGTCCAGGAGAAGGAAACTATTAGACAGGGAGAAAACGGGGACAATGGACTTGGAGGAACAGAGGAAGCAAAAAGTATCAATGAAAGTAAAACATTTGCAAGTAGTAACATCTAAGCTGTGAATGAAGTTAGCTTGGGTCTGTTGATGGTTAAGGATTTTGGAGGTAAAAGTAATATTTGCTTTTAAATCACATCTCAGGCAAGAGTGGAGACAGACAGATGGGAGATCATGTATTCAAACTGTACGAATAGCTAAGGGTCTAAGGGAGATCCTGCATGAAGTGGTGTGGATTACAGAAAGGGGTTTTCATTCTGGAGACAATGAGGGTGAAAAAGACAATAGAGAAATGGTTAAGGACAAGGAGGACAGAGAGACACCTTTGGCTATAAGAACTGATTTGAACTGGAGACAGAAATAAGAAGAAGAGGATGAAAAAGAGAATAGGAGCTCCACCAACTCATGAATATTGCTGAGTTACCATAGAGTGACAGTATGCATTGAAAAATTGAATTGTTGATTGTAGTATGAAGTTATTTCATCCACAAAATGGCAGCAGAATACTGTCCTGTGTGTTATTTAGGTTTAACACTCTATATCTCATCAAAACAGCTTAACTTATGAAAGACTCAGAGCTAAGTGTTTTTACATAAATTGTAGGCCCAAGACATAATTTGGGTTAATGACAAGGAGGTTAAAATGGCACACTGCAGAGATAAATATCCTCTTTACTGATATTGTTGTGTTATTAAAACCAAAAACAGTATTTGTTAAGGTCCTTTTGCATAACATTGTATGAGTAATAGGTGTATTAAAAGAAGTGCCAAATCTGAAGTGTTATCAAAAAGTATCCGTTTTAGCTGCACTTGAGTTCAGAATAATACAGAAACTGTCTGTTGATGTGCTTGATGACAATGTGGCAAAGTCATCACATTTACTTCTCCCTTAAAGGTAGTAATTTACTTGGCACTGCTACTACCACATAAGATCAAACCCAGGCATGATAAACCTTAAACTCCTATGCTGGTGATGAATAGTTCATAATAAGAATAAGCCACCAAGGGGTATGTAGCACTCAAGTCTTCAGTTCTGAATTCTTGCACTTAAGAGAAAAATCACAAAGTACCTCAACACACACACTACACCATTAGCTGGTCTCTCACTTTGAATTCATCCAAAAGTTTGTGCCTTCTTTTTTTTCCTTTGTCAGCTTCAGGGCTTCTTCTTTATAGCAGGTAAATAAAATTGTTCTCTGCTTCCAACTTTTTACACGTATCTGATTATTAAAAACTGTTAAATTAAGAATGAGTAAACCTATATTTTTGGTATGGTCTCCTCTTGGCAGGACTTTTTGCTGTTAATTTAGACATTCCTAAGAATGGAACTCTTACTTGGGAAAAACAATTTCAGTTTGTTACCCTGCGGTAAGATATTACACATTGTAATATCTCTGTAGTCTTTCTGCTTTTTAATTTTTAAACCAAACCGGCAAAACTTTCCACAGCAAGGTCAATCAATAAATGCAAACAGATGAGGCTTTTTAAAAACTGTATGCTTGTTGCTAAGCAATGAATTTAAAAATCCCATTCAACAATTTTGAAGAAAAACATGCTTGATTTATTGTTGAGCTTATTTCAACAATAATACACATATAGTAATGATGTAATTTAAAATGCTTTATTTTATATTGTGAGGATTTAGATTTTAGACCTTCTTGGTATTGTTCAAAAATAAGTAAGTTGGATTCTAGCCCTTTTTAATTTAGCCAGAATCAGTTGATGTCCCAATATGACAAATCATTATTTTGTTTTTTATACTGGCCATTCAGTTAACATAGAGGACAGCTTCTCCAAAACTGACTGCAGACATCTTTCTTCATTATGATGCACTTCACCTGCAAATGAGTCAGTCAAAAGGGGCAGATGGGATCCTCAAGGACTGGCAATACACCATCTGGGGCTGCTTTTGTTTCTCTAATTCTAATTTTCTTGTCATCCTGATGAGGGTGGTTTTGTGGATTGCACCTGGTGCTGCTGGTATAGACACTGGCTACCCACAATTCTAACATTGGTGTAGGCAAGTTCAATATTGAGAGATGCCAGATGCCAGCTGTGATGCCTTACAACCCCACATTCCTGAGGTTGAATTCCAGCTCTGGTCTCTATTTGGTTGCATTTGCTCACATGGGTTTTTCTTTCCACATTACATGGACGTGTGTTAGATTAATTGGTAACTCTAAATTGTCTTGTCTTGCGTGATTGAGTATTCTCTGTTGTGGACCTTTCTAAGATTGACTTCCCTCAACCCTAATTAAATAAAGTGGATTAAGTAATGGATACATCAATCTTTATATTTTTATTTCACTTGGACATTGACTTTTCTCATCTCATCTCACTCATTTCATGTCATCTTCCCATTGTTTTTTATGGTTAGGATTTCGACAGCAGCAGGCCAAACAGGTTAGCCCTGACTTCCATGTACCCAGCTACAGATCTCAGCTTTACTTGAGGAATTTCCAAACATTTCTAAGCCATCTGAGAGATATAATCCCACCATCATGTCCTGGATCTGCAGCAGGGTCTCCATCGAGTGGGACATTTCTGGAGAAGCTCTAAGAAAGCTGCCATAGGGGCACCCTTATGACATGTTCAGACCACCTCAACTGGCTGCTCTTGATCTGAAGGAGCAGTGACTCTGCTGTCAGGCTCTCCTGAATAACTGAGTGTCAGCCCACCCATGGTGTGAAGAAACCTCATTTCTGCTGCTTGCATTCACAATCTCATTCTTTTGGTTATTACTCACAGTGCATGACCATATGTGAAGACAGAGATGCATATCAACCAGTAAAGCAACAATTTTGTCTTTAGACAGACCAGACACAGACCAGTACAGTACAATGCAATACAATTTATATAGCCCATAATCACACAAGAAGTGCCGTAATGGGCTTTAACAAGCCCCACCTTTTGACAACCACCCAGCCTTGACTCATTAGGAAGACAAGGAAAAACTCCCAAAAAAACTTGTAGGGAAAAAAAATAGAAGAAACCTTGGGAAAGGGAGTTTCCAGGTAGGCTGTGCGTGCAGTGGGTGTCAAAAAAGGGGGTAAATACAATACAATACACAAAACAGAACATAACACAAGTAATCCTTAATACAATATAATAGTGCAATAGAAATATAACGAGTACAGAGCAGAATTCAACAGTAGATGATATTATCTAATACGATTTGGATTTATTCAGAGTCCTGGAGACCTGCCTCCCCCTATTGGCCATTCCACGGCTGAGTTAGTGCTGGGCCAGCCAATCCGATAAAGGACATCAGAGATGATTTACCTTAGGCAGGCAAAACAGCTTGGCAGGTGGGCAGTGGAACCAAGTGCCACATTTGAGAACCGAGAAAAAAAACAGAATAGGTAAAGATTAGTAACAAATAATACAGTATTACTACAGTACATACTACAGTACCAACAAAACAGCTGCTGCTGCTCTAATGTGCTTACCGCTGTCATGCTTACTTTTTCCTTCACTTGTCAGCAAGATTCCAAGATACATGAACTCCTTTACTAAAGGCGGCTGTTCCCCCAAACTCACCTGGAGGGAACAATCTAATCTTTTCCGAGAGAGAACAATGACATCAGACTTTGAGGTGCTGATCCTCATCCCAGACACTTTACACTTGGCAGTGAATTGTTCAAGATCATGCCAAAGTTCAGAGTCAGATGAAGCAAAGTGGACAACATCATCTACATAAATCAATGATGCTACCCCTAGCCTGCTCAACTGGACACCCTGACATCCTCAATTGTGCCTTAATATCCTGTCCATGAAAATCACAGTGAACAAATTTGACCTAATGTCAAGTATTTGGACACAGCTCTTACTGTGTTCATATAGGCCATGTTATAGCACCCCAGTTACCCCATATTCCCAAGGGACATGTGTTTTCCAAATCTACAAAACACATGTAAACTGGGTTATCATACTCTTATGCACTCCCCAGCAACTGAACCAGGGAGAGGCTAGTCTACTCGTCCCTGGTCAGGATGGAATCCTCATTGTTCATCCTGTATCTTTGGCTTAACCATTGGATGGATTCTTGACTTTCAGAAAGCATTTGATAAGGTGCCACATGAAACGCTGGGCATCAAACTAAAATAAGTGGGAGTTCAGGGTGCTGTTTGTAAATGGATGCAAAATTGGCTGAGACACAGGAAGCAGAGGGTGATGGTGCGAGGAACCGCTTCAGAATTGGCAGATGTTAAGAGTGGTGTTCCACAGGGGTCAGTGCTGGGACTGCTGCTATTTTTAATATATAGAAATGATTTACATAGAAATATAAGTAACAAGCTGGTTGAATTTGCAAATGATACCAAAATTGGTGGATTGTCAGATAATCTGGAATCCGTTGAGTCATTACAGAATGACATGGATAGCATACAGGCTTGGGCAGATTTGTGGCAGGTGAAATTTATTGTAAGTAAATGTAAAGTATTACATATAAGAATTAAAAATGTTAGGTTTGAATACACAATGGGAAGTCTGAAAAAACAAAGGCATCGTACTGGACTCGACACTATCAACTTCCTGACAGCATTCAGAAGAAATTAAGAAGGCTAACAGAATGTTAGGTTATATAGCACAATGTGTTGAGTAAAGTCCAAGGAGTTTATGTTTAAGCTTTATAACTCGCTGGTGAGGCCTCATCTGGAGTACTATGTGCAGTTTTGACCTCCAGGTTACAAAAAAGACATAGCAGCACTAGAAAGAGTCTAGAGAAGAGCAACTAGGCTGATTCCAGAACTTCAGGGGTTGGATTATGAAGAAAGCTTAAAGGAGCTGAGCCTACACAGTTTAAGCAAAAGAAGATTAAGAGGAGACAAGATTGAAGTGTTTAAAATTACGAAAGGAATAAGTACAGTGGACTGAGACTATTATGTTAACATGAGTTCATCAAGAACACGGAGACACAGTTGGAAACTTGTTAAGAGTAAATTTTGCACAAACATTAGTAAGAACCATTAGGAGAACCATAGATAGTTTGAAGAAGCTACCTACCAAGAAGTGTGGTAGACAGTAGGATTAGACTTGATGTTATTTTAGAAGAATTAAGTGGGACAAAATGGTGAGCTTTGTTGGCCTGAAGGGCCAGCTCTCGTCTAGATTGATCTAATGGTCTAATGTTATAATGTCAAGGTGATGGTCCAGAGTGGGGACATAGATTTTTGTGTTGACCAATTCTCAATAAATTGAAAGAGAGTACTTACTGTAACACAATAAAATTGAAAGATTTCAACAACAACAACAACAACATTTATTTATATAGCACATTTTCATACAAACAGTAGCTCAAAGTGCTTTACATATTAAAGAATAGAAAAATGAAAGACACAATTATAAAACAAAATAAATCAACATTAATTAACATCGAATAAGAGTAAGGTTCAATGGCCAGGGGGGACAGAAAAACAAAAAAACTCCAGACGGCTGGAGAAAAAATAAAATCTGTAGGGATTCCAGACCATGAGACCGCCCAGTCCCCTCTGGGCATTCTACCTAACATAAATGAAACAATCCTCTGTGGATTTAGGATTCTCACGGAAGGGCTTGATGATGATGATGGTCACGTAGACTTCTGCCTTTTAATCCGTCCATCATTGTTGGAGCATCATGAAGCTTTGAGTAGGTGGTGGTGGTGCAGGCCACCACCACAAAGAAACCGGAAAAAGAAACAGAAAAGAGAGTAGGGGTCAGTACCGATTTTAGAGCCACCATGAATAGTTATTTTGAGGAAATTGAACATATAGAGTATCAGGATTAAGTTAAATTAAGATTAAAATGAAGTTATAAAAAGGCCATGTTTCAAGTGGGCATTGGCATTTCAAAGGCACTAGCCCTGAAAAAAATGAAATGTCTACAGACAAAGTACTAAATGCTGAGCCAGTGGCCAAAGTTCATATATGAACAACATAAACACAGACACATGAGGCTGTGTAATTCTAAGATACATATTAAGACAAATATCAGGGCGGGGGGGTGAGGGGAATTATAAAGGTACTGTGAAATATTTTCAACAGATAAAGAAAATGAAAATCAATTATTTCTTAAAAAAAGCAAAGCATCTAACACTCCAGCCTGACCTTAAATGATAGCGATGTATCCAGTAACTTAATAATTTATGGTCGAGAATCATAACCACCAGGCCATACTGGTGATTACCATGGAGTTACTCTGTATTGGTGATTTGATAGTCATATCAGTAAAAATGAAATAGTGCAGGTCAAACTTATTCATCTCTTTTGTGATATGTTAAGAAATTTATGAACAGCTGAAAGAACATTAGAACAATTTAACAAACGAGAGGGGGCCATTCAGTCCATCAAGCCCATTAATTTAGCTAATAGCTAAGTTGTCCCAGTATCTCATCCAGATTCTTCTTAAAGGTTGTCAAATAAAGGGGTCAATTAACCTATTTATTGAATGTTAGCTATAAAAGGAAAAGGAGACTGCCAGAAAACTCCAGAACATAAGATGTCTGACAAACAAGGAGTGGTAAATCAGTCCTTCAAGCTCATTTGGTTACCTAAATTCTCTCTGTGACTTATCTAGATATTAAAAAAAGTTTTTGAGGTCAACTCTATAACCTGGTATTTTGTCACAGATTTCTCACAACTCTTTATGTAAAGATGCTCCTCTTAAATACATTCCCTTCAAGTTTTCTCAAGGACAGATTTGCAGTTTAATTTAAAAACCTCTGTCAGAATATTGAAGAAGGCCTTATCTCTAACAACAAAGAGCAGACTTACCTGGATGAAGTGGAGAATCGGTCACAATGGTGTCAGGACAACTATCTTCTCCTAAATGTTAGCAAGGCAGAGGAGCTGATTGTGGAGTTATGGAGAAAATAGCAGAGGTGCTAACACACTCTCAGAATTAACAACACTCAGGTGGTGAGGGTGGACAGTTTCAGATATCTCAGTATCCACATCATCAAAGTAGCAAAGCGCCAGAGAATTCACAGCCACTTCCAAGTCACCGATGGTGCAAGGCGCATGTGGCAGTTTGCATACCACTGAAACCATTCAATGGACAATGTCATAGCCATCAATTACAAGAAGGACAAGAAGACAAGAAGGACATATACGTGCAAATGTTGTTCATAGTCTCTAGTTCAGCATTCAGCACACTCATTCCTTGGTACCTGATTGGAAAGCTAAGACTGCTGGGCCTGAACACCTCCCTCTGTAATTGGACCCTAGACTTCTGGATGGAGAGACCTCAGTCCATTAGGATTGGAAAGAGCTTCTCCAGCACCACCACACTGAGCACTGGTGCTCTACAGGGCTGTGTGCTTAGTCTGCTGTTGTTCACTTTACTGACTCAAAACTGTGCAGCAATGCACAGCTCGAGCCACGTTGGGCCGCATCAGCAAGAATGACAAGTCAGATTACTAACAGGACGTGCAGGGGTTAATGGACTGGTCCAAAGCCAATAACATGTCTCTGAATGTAGACAAAAGGAAAGAAATGGTTGTTAACTTCAGAAGATCTAGAAGTGACCACTCTCTGCTGTACATCGATGACTCAAGTGCGGAGATCATCAAGAGCATCAAATTCTTTGGTGCTCACCAGGCAGAGAACCTCACCTTATCCCTCAACACCAGCTCCATAGCCAAAGGTTGAGGAAAGCCCACTTTAGACCACCCATGCTCACCACCTTCTACTGAGGGATTGTTGAGAGCATCCTGTGCAGCTGTATCATTGTCTGGTTTGGGAACTACACTGTCATGGATCGCAAGACCCTGTAGAGGATAGTGAGGACAGCTGTACATCACCAACATGTTCACCACACCCTGCATTATGGAGGACCCAATGCAGCCCTCACATAAACTATTCACCCTCCTGCCATCTAGAAAAAGGTACCGGAGCATTTGGGCCTTCACCACCAGAATGTATAATAGTTTCTTCCCTCAAACCATAAGACTCCTAAACACTCAGGGACTAGACCGATAACACACATACACACCTTCCCACTGAACTAGATCATGTCTTTATATTTATTATTTATTATCATACTGTTACTTTCTTCCTACTTCCAGTATCATGTTTACATCTGCTCCTTCTATTAAGAAATTGCCACATTTTGGCAGAACCAGCTGATCTTTTGTACCTGTATATATCATAAATGTGTGCTGGTCAGCGCTGTACTATGTTTACTTGCACCCCTGTCTGTCTTTGCACTGTACTGAACTGTGTACATGTACTTTATGTTAAAACGTGTAGATTTTTTCTGTAGTCCCGTGGTCTATTTAGCACCATGGTCCCAGAAGAATGCTGTTTCATTTCACTGTGTACTGCACTAACTGTATATGGTTGAAATGACAATAAAAAGTTACTACTACTACTGCTATTACTACTACATCACAGAGAACCTGACATGACCCAAGCCCAAATTTACAATGGTGAAGAAGGCACAGTAACATCTTTACCATCTCAGATGCCTTAGGGATTTTAGAGTGCCCTCTCAGATATTAAATAACTTCTACATTATCCACCATTGAAAGTATCCTGAGAGGAAGCACTGGAAACAGCACACTTCAAGAATGCAAGGATCTTTAGAGAGTGGTATGGTCAATGAAAATTATCAGTGAAACCAGCCATCCCAGCAACGGCCTCTTTTCTGTGCCATAGTCAGGTAAATGCTGAGGTTGCCTGATGGCCATTGCAGAGAGAATGAGGAGGAACTTCTGTTCATGGTCCATCCACATCGTAAATGAGGACAGGGCATTATACCCTAATTGATAATATATTTTTATAATATCAATACAATACATACTACTGTTGTCATTTCCTGCTTTACATTTATCTACACTGTTTTTTTGCCAACATCTCAATTAAGTTAAATTCATTAATGGCCACTCTAAACTAGCTCTGTGTGAGTGCGGGTACCTTGAGATGAACTGCTGATCTCTCCATTGCAGCACCCATTCTTGTGCCTGAAGCAGTTAAGGTAACAATATCATTAGACAAATGTGCTGGATTCATTTTAAGGAAAAATATTCGTTCTTAAGCACTCCTCTAAATTTAGTTTTTTAGTCTGTGGCCATTCCCCCCTTGTGTTTAAATTTTCAATCAATCCACAAATCTGTGTTATGATGCAGCTTTTACCTTATGGTTGGTTTTCTTGCTCATTTTGTACATGCTGACTTAATTAGATTATCCACCCATCCATTATCTAACCCGCTGAATCCGAATAGGGTCACGGGGGTCTGCTGGAGCCAATCCCAGCCAACACAGGGCACAAGGCAGGAAACAATCCTGGGCAGGGTGCCAACCCACCGCAGGACACACACAAACACACCCACACTAGGGCCAATTTAGAATTGCCAATCCACCTAACCTGCATGTCCGGATTGTGGGAGGAAACCGGAGCGCCCGGAGGAAACCCACGCAGACACGGGAGAACATGCAAACTCCACGCAGGGAGGACCCGGGAAGCGAACCCAGGTCTCCTTACTGCGAGGCAGCAGCGCTACCACTGCACCACCGTGCCGCCCTAATTAGATTATGCTGGCTCTAAATAGATGTTTTAAAAGCAGAAAATGAGCAATGACTAGAGAAGTACAAAGAGCAGAAAATTACTGGTAATTCTA
This sequence comes from Polypterus senegalus, assembly GCF_016835505.1. Lineage (NCBI taxonomy): Eukaryota > Metazoa > Chordata > Cladistia > Polypteriformes > Polypteridae > Polypterus > Polypterus senegalus. Next base: position 277,169,458 of record NC_053154.1, read on the forward strand.
TGGATGCTGCCATAAAAAAAAAACACTTGATGACTTGAAAAAAAACAAAGCATCCTGATTTCTATGACAACTGGTATGCCTGACATGTGAGATGTGAATAAGAAATGAAGCCAAAACCAGAGCACAGGTCTAAAATATTGTTCCAGAATAGGAGCGCACATGCACATCAGGAATATTGGTAAGGCTGTGAATAAAAGCATAGACTCACACAGGTAACAAATGGTGTCCTAGGCCCATCCAGCCATTTGTTGTCACACTACATACAGTGGTGTGAAAAACTATTTGCCCCCTTCCTGATTTCTTATTCTTTTGCATGTTTGTCACACAAAATGTTTCTGATCATCAAACACATTTAACCATTAGTCAAATATAACACAAGTAAACACAAAATGCAATTTTTAAATGATGGTTTTTATTATTTAGGTAGAAAAAAAATCCAAACCTACATGGCCCTGTGTGAAAAAGTAATTGCCCCGTGAACCTAATAACTGGTTGGGCCACCCTTACCAGCAATAACTGCAATCAAGCGTTTGCGATAACTTGCAATGAGTCTTTTACAGCGCTCTGGAGGAATTTTGGCCCACTCATCTTTGCAGAATTGTTGTAATTCAGCTTTATTTGAGGGTTTTCTAGCATGAACCGCCTTTTTAAGGTCATGCCATAGCATCTCAATTGGATTCAGGTCAGGACTTTGACTAGGCCACTCCAAAGTCTTCATTTTGTTTTTCTTCAGCTATTCAGAGGTGGATTTGCTGGTGTGTTTTGTGTCATTGTCCTGTTGCAGCACCCAAGATCGCTTCAGCTTGAGCTGACGAACAGATGGCCGGACATTCTCCTTCAGGATTTTTTGGTAGACAGCAGAATTCATGGTTCCATCTATCACAGCAAGCCTTCCAGGTCCAGAAGCAGCAAAACAACCCCAGACCATCACACTACCACCACCATATTTTACTGTTGGTATGATGTTCTTTTCTGAAATGCTGTGTTCCTTTTACGCCAGATGTAACGGGACATTTGCCTTCCAAAAAGTTCAACTTTTGTCTCATTAGTCCACAAAGTATTTTCCCAAAAGTCTTGGCAATCATTGAGATGTTTCTTAGAAAAATTGAGACGAGCCCTAATGTTCTTTTTGCTTATCAGTGGTTTGCGTCTTGGAAATCTGCCATGCAGGCCGTTTTTGCCCAGTCTCTTTCTTATGGTGGAGTCGTGAACACTGACCTTAAATGAGGCAAGTGAGGCCTGCAGTTCTTTAGACGTTGTCCTCGGGTCTTTTGTGACCTCTCGGATGAGTCGTCTCTGCGCTCTTGGGGTAATTTTGGTCGGCCAGCCACTCCTGGAAAGGTTCACCACTGTTCCATGTTTTTGCCATTTGTGGATAATGGCTCTCACTGTGGTTCGCTGGAGTCCCAAAGCTTTAGAAATGGCTTTATAACCTTTACCAGACTGATAGATCTCAATTACTTCTGTTCTCATTTGTTCCTGAATTTCTTTGGACCTTGGCATGATGTTTAGCTTTTGAGGTGCTTTTGGTCTACTTCTCTGTGTCAGGCAGCTCCTATTTAAGTGATTTCTTGATTGAAACAGGTGTGGCAGTAATCAGGCCTGTGGGTGGCTACGGAAATTGAACTCAGGTGTGATACACCACAGTTAGGTTATTTTTTAACAAGGGGGCAATTACTTTTTCACACAGGGCCATGTAGGTTTGGATTTTTTTCTCCCTAAATAATAAAACCATCATTTAAAAACTGCATTTTGTGTTTACTTGTGTTATATTTGACTAATGGTTAAATGTATTTGATGATCAGAAACATTTTGTGTGACAAACATGCAAAAGAATAAGAAATCAGGAAGGGGGCAAATAGTTTTTCACACCACTGTATGTCACCAGATGATTGTCTGAGGAAGATTGGGAGTAGACTGCAGTTGGCATGAGGGTGCTGACTTTACATAGACATTCTCGGCAGTGTGCTCAGGCTTTACCCTAGCACCAGGCAGGTCTGCCATAAAAGCCCTTAATATGGATAACCTATCTTTTCATAGTCAAAAAAGTTATCAAAGGGATTGGTAACCCACACCTTGGTTCCTGAGGTTCTTGCAGTGAGCCTCATGTCAGTATTTTCAGTGTTAAGTCCAAATAAAAATAAAATGGACATCAGCCCCAATGGAGACTCACTAAAGTTTTTCAGACTGTTCGAGCTTGATACCAATGATGATGCAACAAGAAAAGGCAAATGGTACAAATATTATAATGGGTGCTATAAATGGAGCGGCTATAGCTCATTGTCCATAATGTCACAAGGCAATCCAAGACATCTCAGTAGATGTTAGGAAACATTGATTTTCATATCATCTGCCATTCCTCCAGTGGTGTTGTTCTGGGTTTTCTAGCTCCTCTTTGTGTTTCAGCAAAGTGTCGTCAGAAATTCAGCTAAGGTGTTACAAGATAAATTGGGCTGATTGCCCAGCTTCATGACAGCCAATGATTTCAGCCCAAAAGCATACGAGCGTCCTAAATTCAACTTGACCTGGTGCTACCTGGTAATCACCTCCTTATGGAAAGCCGAATGCTCAGCAATTGACTTGAGTATTAAAGTCGCTACTAGTATGTGGACATTCCATTGTTTTTTGGTGGTTCATCTGTTAAAGTGTCTGTTATATTTGGGATGTTTATATTCAGATTTATCACCACAGACTACTGGGTGGTACGGTAATGCAGTTGTAGTGCTGCTGCCTCGCAGTAAGGTGACTAGAGCAGAGTTTGCATGTTCTCCATATGCCTGTTTGGATTTCCTCCAGGTACTCCAATTTCCTTCCACTTTCCAAAGACATGCTGGTTAGGTGAACTGGTGACACTGAATTGGCATGTGTGTGTGTTTGTTGTGTAGGTGTGTGTGTTTACCCATGTGATCAATTGGTGACTGTGGCACCCTATCAGGTCACAGTTCATTGAGTGTTTCAATTTCAATTCCTTATTGTCATGTGTACAAGTACAAGTACCATGTACAATGAAATGCTTGCTTGCATGTGCCGCTGCAGACAGTGAACATACACCAAAAAAAAAAAACCATTTTTTGGGGTTTATAAGGCATCCCAAGGACCCTCGAGGCAGAAGCCTATAGCACAGATGGGATGTCGACTCTGTGCAAAGAACAATGCCTCCTGTGCCCTACCTAATGGAACTTCAATCATTAATGACCTCCACAGAAGAACTAAATGGCAATTGCACTATTCCAATGGCTTTTCTTCAAGTGTTTTTATATCTATAAAGATTATTCTGCAATCAATTTACATTAGCAATGAAAGATGCATTTAAAAGCAAGATCAATACAGTATATGCTTTTTTTATTTCTCTTGCCTTGATATTTTCACCAGGATTACTGAAGGGGTATATAGGCTATATACACTCACCTAAAGGATTATTAGGAACACCATACTAATACGGTGTTTGACCCCCTTTCGCCTTCAGAACTGCCTTAATTCTACGTGGCATTGATTCAACAAGGTGCTGAAAGCATTCTTTAGAAATGTTGGCCCATATTGATAGGAAAGCATCTTGCAGTTGATGGAGATTTGTGGGATGCACATCCAGGGCACGAAGCTCCCGTTCCACCACATCCCAAAGATGCTCTATTGGGTTGAGATCTGGTGACTGTGGGGGCCATTTTAGTACTGTGAACTCATTGTCATGTTCAAGAAACCAATTTGAAATGATTCGAGCTTTGTGACATGGTGCATTATCCTGCTGGAAGTAGCCATCAGAGGATGGGTACATGGTGGTCATGAAGGGATGGCCATGTTCACAAACAATGCTCAGGTAGCCCGTGGCATTTAAACGATGCCCAATTGGCACTAAGGGGCCTAAAGTGTGCCAAGAAAACATCCCCCACACCATTACACCACCACCACCAGCCTGCACAGTGGTAACAAGGCATGATGGATCTCATTCTGTTTACACCAAATTCTGAATGTCTTAACAGAAATCGAGACTCATCAGACCAGGCAACATTTTTCCAGTCTTCAACTGTCCAATTTTGGTGAGCTCGTGCAAATTGTAGCCTCTTTTTCCTATTTGTAGTGGAGATGAGTGGTACCCGGTGGGGTCTTCTGCTGTTGTAGCCCATCCGAGTCAAGGTTGTGCGTGTTGTGGCTTCACAAATGCTTTGCTGCATACCTCGGTTGTAACGAGTGGTTATTTCAGTCAAAGTTGCTCTTCTATCAGCTTGAATCAGTCGGCCCATTCTCCTCTGACCTCTAGCATCAACAAGGCATTTTCGCCCACAGGACTGCCGCATACTGGATGTTTTTCCCTTTTCACACCATTCTTTGTAAACCCTAGAAATGGTTGTGCGTGAAAATCCCAGTAACTGAGCAGATTGTGAAATACTCAGACCGGCCCGTCTGGCACCAACAACCATGCCACGCTCAAAATTGCTTAAATCACCTTTCTTTCTCATTCTGACATTCAGTTTGGAGTTCAGGAGATTGTCTTGACCAGGACCACACCCCTAAATGCATTGAAGCAACTGCCATGTGATTGGTTGATTAGATAATTGCATTAATGAGAAATTGAACAGGTGTTCCTAACAATCCTTTAGGTGAGTGTATATGGTGTCACACACATGCACTTGGGAGGCAGTTTATGGGCCTGAATATGTGTATGTTTCCACTAGACCAGGGGTTGGCACTGCCCTCTAACTCTTGCTCCTCTTTCCCTGCAGACCATCTGACAAACCCTCATCCTAAAGTCACTTCTCGTACTCAGAAGGCAGCCAGCATCACTTTCTCTTCTGATTCCCAGAATGCCATTCTCCCATTACATCACTTCCAATCTACAAATATATATGGCAGCCATTTTGTTTTTCCTTCAGTTCTGTTTTGAGCTCATGTCTGAAAAGACCAACCTCACCAACCTTTTTTCAAATATACAGGGTGGATCCCCAAACCTTTCACTTTGTTGTGTGTGTTCTTTTACAACAGGTTCAAATGATGAGCTGCATTTCTACAAAGAACATGTTCCCAGGGAGCATGCCCGCCTCAGCTGTATTTCCTCACCTGCTGTAGACTCAAGTGCAGGCAGTCAGGGAGGTGAAGGAGCACTGTGGTGGTACCTGCTGCAGATGTCCCTTCTTATCCCTCAGCCCATGTGGGGATATGAAAATCATCCACACTAGGTGTTCCTAACGCTATAACTTGGCCCAACCAAACATTATAAATGCTATTGCAAAAAAGCACAATTAACAAAACAAAGCAAAATCAATATTACCAAGAAGTAGGGAAATGTATCTAAAAATATTTTCTGTAAGGATACATTGGATGAGGATGAGTCCCTGGGTGCACAGCTGCTTCATTCTCTCCATGGATATGCAGTAGTCTTGTGTGGAACATGGTGAAGATCTTCTCTCTTCCTGTGCAGCATTCATCCAAACATAAAGGCCTCTCTCCAGGTGGAGTGAACAATGATTACATAAATGATTAAATTAATCGATAATCTTAAAACTACTGTCATGTTTATATTCCAGAATTAGGGTCTCTTCCCAGGCCCTTATTCATCATATTTTAATAAATAAGGTTGATTTACATTCCAGAAATAATGCCTGATATGTCTAGCAGACTGTTCTTTTTATTGTATTCTAACAGTATGACATAATAGATTCAAAGTTCAAATCAATAAAGAATCAGAGTTTAAATCTAAACCTAGCAGTTTTCACAATTATCATCAAAAAGTGTCAAATAAATATTTCAACAGGTACAATTGCTTGAGCACATATCTACAGCTTGTTTGAGAAATTCCATGCTAGTTAATCAGTCTTTGTGTTTATCGCAGTTTGTCTCAAAGATACAATTTCCTACAGACCCCCATGACCCTGTAGTTAGGATATAGTGGGTTGGATCATGGATGGTTGGATATTGTTATGTGTAGAGTCCAGTAAAATTCAACATGCAACATGTCACCACTCTGTGTCTCTGTGGTTAGTGAGTAGACCTACAGGACTTTACCTTTTTACACAGATTTTACACAGTATGCAGTGCAAGAGAGATAAAGTGTATTCAGGTTGGGACCCTGGATGAGACGCCACTGAGTGAGTGCCTGTTGACTTTTATACCTACCCTGTGACCTGTTAGGTCCAGCAGCATCCAAAACTCATCAGGTCCAAATTCTAAAGTATTAGTGGTTCTATGCAAATGCATTTCACATTTCTTGAATCACATCAAAAAATAAGACATTTTATGAAGTCGACTATTCTTATATGGACCTTCATCAAGAAAAATAAAAATCAAAAATATATAGAGTACAAATGAAGCAAAGTGGAAAAGCGTCCAATGCCTATACTGCATGGTCATCCTACAAGAACTGAGACCATGTTATTATACAGTAGCATTTCAAAGGAAGGTTCTGAGACAGCACAAATAAAGAAATGGGTTATCATGGCTCTTACTTTACCAATCAGCACAGCTTGCATTAAGATTTTGCTGGAAAGAGTCCTGTGATTTCAATCCATTTAAAAAAATGTTAAAAAAGCGTCCTTTCATATTAGCTGTGACTCAGTGCATCTCGAGACTTTTCTTGCACACCCTACAGCTCTGGTCAATAAAAAATGCTGGACTGGACAAGCAGATCCTCTGTAATCAAGCACCAATCAAGGATAAAATGCATGTTTTCTAGTGCTCTTGAACACAAAAAGCCGGTAATTATCAGAATAATTAATGGAACTTGGAGAGCGAGAGGAGAGGCAGCTAAAACTGGAGATCTGCTGAGGATGGGGGATACGAAAGGCAATTGATACAAGGAACATTTCCGTGATCCTGCCCCTCTAAAACTCAATTAATAATCAGCACCAAACGATCAATTCAGAATTAAACACAAAACGTCTTGCTGGAAACAAAGAAACAACTTTATTTTGTTGTTTTCACAGTGCAACAATAATCTCCTATTTGTATTAACATGTTAAGTATAATTTTACTGTAGATGAATGCATATGAAATTCTCCCATAAGATCTGCATGTGTCTCCCATTACACAGTTTTTGGGGGCCAAAGGCAATTTGCAACAATAAAGCAGCTTAAACCCACACTGACTGAGCTGATCTCAAGTGTTCTGACCCACTGACCACCTGGCACACAAGTGAACTCTGAAAGGCAATGCCAAATACGTCCACTTGCAGAACGGTTTACACGATGTTTCCTGCTGCATGTTCTCATGAGTGTAACAGAAACACTTAAATCTGGATGGGGTCCAGTATTTTGTACCATTGCATTTCTGAGGTGACAATGACAGACTGGCCGTTAAGCTCCGTGAAGAGGATCGCTTGTATTCTGTTTTGTCTGCTGTATTTACTCCTTTTTTTACACAAGTTTGTGAGCACAGCCTACCTGAAAGAGGGTCTTTCTCTGAATTGTACTTGCTAAGATTTCTTTTTTTGGGAGTTATCTTCTTGTCTTCTAAGAGAGTCAAAGCTGGCAGGCTGTCAAAAACAATGCATGTTAAAGCCCATTAAGGCATTCCTTGTGTGATTTTGGGCTATACAAGAAATAAATTGTTGTTCTTGTTGCTGTTATAATGACCAGAGAGAAAGTGAGCCACTGAAACATGAGTCTGGGAGAAAACTAACTAGCACACCAGTGTAATAGCAAATTGACTGTGAAGAGGAGTGGGCAGTCAGACTGAAAAAATACACTAAAATAAGGGCATGTCTGTTTCTGATTTATGTTTTTCATTTCAAACTTAAGTCATTTCTTCATTTTTGGAATCTGCCTATTCCAGTTCTGACCACTCATTGCCTCAGTGTCATACTCAAAGCAAACACCGAACCTGTGCTTCTTTGTATAATTGCAAGGCACATCCACACACATGGACACCCTGTCATGCTGACCAACTTAAATCTACCAATGAACGTAGTTTGCTTGTCTTTAGGCTACGGTTTAGTGACATGTACTCAGCAATTTACTGCAGATTTCCTTTAGTTTCTTTGTTTTTTAATGAGATCAAAATTGCCTAAACCAATTACATAATACAAAAAACCTCCGAGGAACACTGACATCTAAACAAGCATCTGAAGGTGAGGAATGAATGAGTACATTCCTATTGTGAAGGCTAGGGGGTGCCACTGAGCCCAAACCCCAAAACACAATACACAAAACAAGCCCTGAGTTCAAATAAAAGGGGGGATTTACTACAAAATGCCTTTTATAATAATCACACATGTTGTCTGTTCTTTCCTCTCTCTCTCTCCATACTGTTACTCCTCCAAGGCGAGTATTGCCTGTCTTCACTCCCAGCTTCGACCTGTCTAGACAAGGCAGTGCAGTCTCTTTTATGGAGGACCTGGGAGTACTTCCGGTGCCAGGGCTCCATCCATTGGAAGCACTTCCAGGCCATATGGAAGTCCCAAATAGTATGGAGTGTAACTCCCTGCAGTACCCCCCCAGCATTACCCAAAGACCCCAGCAGCACTACGACTATGCATTCTATGCAAGTGTCCAAAATGGGGACTGATATCCAGAGACACTGCCATATAGTGTACGGGGTGGAGACAATAAGCAGGAGTTATTTCCCTCTCCTGTCATTCCGTGTTATAGGCGTCTCATCCCGGTAAAGTCCCCAAACCAATTCTGGCTGGGACAATGGTCCCAGCATGTTGTCCCTCACATTCTATATTCTACAATTTCTATTGAAGGATTTCTAGGACATAAAGTGTTTATTCCAGGAGCCTCAGGTCAAAATCCAAGAATCACCCCTTCAATGGGATGCTAGTCCATCAGGGAGTATACTCACACACACTCATACTGGGCCAATTTAAATTAACCTAACATGCACATTAAAATGGAGCACCCAGGGACAATCCCCACAGATTTCAGAAGGATATGCAAACTCTACCCAGTGACCGCAATAGGCAGTGGACCAAGGCAGCTAGAACTGTGAGACAGCAGTAAAGTTTCATCGGTTCAGCATTACCACATGTACAGAATGCAGTGGAATTCTGTGCTAATCAACGTGCTCCATGTTGACACTCCCTAGTGCCATATTTAGTGGATAATTACCTTACATCTAAACTTCTGTCTTATTTACCTTAAACTCCTGTCTTCCTATCCGAACTACCTTACCTCAAAGTTAGAATTTTAATAGAATGTGACGTTAAAGTAAAAGCATTCACCTCTGTTAGTGTTTCCACATTTTACTGTTACAGAGTTTCAAAGATTTAGTATGATTGAGGCAGACATCTCAGGTTGCACTGAACAATCTGCTCAGTAATTTTTATGAATGACTCCAGGGGTGCATTGGAGGTTGAGATGACATTCATTAGTGTTTGGTTACGAGTGTCGGCTTTGCCATAATGTGAGTGATGTGTCGATTAGGATGACAGAAAAAAGGGACAAACAGCAGACAATATAGCAGACATACATACATAAATAAAGACAACTATGGTACTGGTGCAAGTCAATAACAATGGCCAGTGAAAGCACCACAGTACCAGAAGTCATCCTGGTTAAGTGAATATGGATAATTCTATATTATCAAAGAAAATACCATTCTTGATATCATTAATGTTATCATAAGAGAAGTGTGGGAGGAAAGAGCTTAACTAATTTAATTAATATGTTGTGTTATTGTGATATTTCCCTCTACTTACCCTTTACCTAGGGGTAAGTGTACTCATCAGGTACGTTACCGGGTTGGTCTACTATCACACCTTAAGATTATCATAGATATACACATACACACATAACCTTAACAGTGCCCTATGGATGACACACACTCAACTGGTTAATCTCTAGCACTTTAAAGCCACACAAGTGTCTTATGAATAACATAATTTATAATGTCACCCTTGCCCTCCTCTGACGTTACTCTGTTCTATTCTGATGTCACTTTCAGATGAGGCAAATTTCACACTAGACTTTTCACAGCACATGATTGTTGCATACACCTGATTGGCTGGCTGTCAATATGATGGATGGATTTACTCAAAACTCTGTAATCTGTTTGAGCACATCTGTTTCACAAACAATACACTTTTTGATGTTGCTTAGTACCTACTGATATGTCTTCCTTTCCCAGGCTGTAAACTAATTTAGCAATTTGTTGCCCCAGATGGCATTCCGTTCTCTAGTTATAAAGTAATCGGTAGTCTGAGACATCAGCATGTCATCCTTTTTTTTATTTGAACAGCTGTTTTAAAAGTGAGGTACAATTCAGGAAGAGTTTTGATGCCAAAACTGTCCATGCAAGTGTCCTGTATTTAATTTCATCTGTTGTTTTGTCTTGAGCAAAATATGATAAAAGTACAGAACAAAATTTACAGATTTTGCCGACCTCACCATATATGTAAATGAGCATTTGTTTAGATGGTTGGAAGATTTTAGAGCGATAATTAAGGGGAAATCCTTAAGTTATATGTCTGTTTTGATGTTTTATTTGTACGAGCTTTTATCTATCTATCTATCTATCTATTCATCCAATGTTGGTGTCTTCCCACAGTATATGAAACCACTAGTTATCACATTGCACATGTGGATGATAGATACATCCCTTATTGCTTCATAATTCATCATAACAACGCGCTAGTACTCCATAATTCATCCAAAACTTGAACTGATAAAGTGAGATCAGACACTCCTTAGGACTAAATCCAGCATACATACCAATTAAAAAATAAAACATTGTCTAGAACGGTGTGGTGGTCCAATGGCTACTGTTTCTTGCCTCACAGCTCCAGGAGACTGGGTCTGAAATGCAGTCCAGTTAGCATATAGAGTTTGCCTGTTTCCTGTATCTGGACAGGTTCACTTTAGGCTGACTGGCGACTCTTAGCCGGCTTTATATGAAGACGTTTGCTGCTCTGTAATAAACTAGTGGCCCATCTTGTATTGGTTTCCTCCTTGTTCACAAAGCTGCCATGATGCATCGCCATCAGTGCTTCAAATGGGTTGATTGGCTTATCTATGTAAGCCTGGCACTGTATACGTGTGTACCGCTCTCAGAACCGGCACGATTATAATACACGCTGCCCTATTTGAGAGGCAGCAAAAAGAAAAAGAAAACAAATAATCCGGGGGGACGAGTGACCAACACTACTTTCCTACTTCACCACTTCAATTATAGAGATACACCAGAGAAAGCAGGATCAAGCAAAAATGATTATTGGCAGACAATATATAGGATCACTGTAACAACAAAAAACCTTATATACATAATATCGTGCTGCAGCGCTTTCCTTCACCACACAAATCATAACACCAACACTTGAAAACATACATTACTAATAAAGACTTGAACAAATGGAAACACAGCAAAAAACCAATGGATTTATAGTCTTTTAAATCTTATCTGTACGGAGCGTTGAGCTCAGTCTGTAGTGGGGAATGAGAAGACGACCATATCTCTTGTTCCGGGAAACGTTCTGATTAACAGTTCCTTGTGCTGGCCCGTCAAGTCCTCTCCCGTATTCCTTCCTCCCGAAAGAAAAAATAATTTGCTTGGAAATGAACCCGGGTTCACCTGACGATATCCAAGAGGTGTTAATCCTTTCCCTCGTGCCTTTTTCTGTTATGGCCTCCTTCTCTCTCCTAGCTCCTTCTCTTCCTTTTTTTCCCGCCACCTATTTACATTCGGATAGCTCCTCCCCGTACAGTCTGTTGGCCCTCCAAGCCAGGTGCTGCCCTCCCTCTGTATAAAGGGCCGGCCCTAAACATAAAGGCATACCACAAAACCAGGTATGGGAAAAGGTACAAACTTACAGGTACATATCCATATTTCATTTGACCGTTACACGTGTAAGAGTGACTGTGCACTATGATGGCCTGATGCCACATTCATGGTTGGTTCCTGCTCTCTATGACTTCAATTGGACTAAGCAGGTACAGAAAATACAATGATGAAAACATTTTACAGTAATACTTAAAAAAATAAAACTTACAATAATAATGTTAAAATTATTATCATTTATTACTAACATCCCAGTTGGTATTATCACCTTGATCAAAACTGTGTAATTCTTTAAATGTATTCTCAACTAGCAGCAAACTTAGGTTTATTGAGTCATTTATTAAAAGTAAAATAAAAAGCAATCCCACCCTTTACTGGGGTGTTTTTATTGATTATTATTGACATGTTTCTGCTTTGCTAGGATCTTTAAATCTGACAGTAATTTTATGTTTCATACTAAAGGTAACCACTGCTCCAGCTGGTCATTAAAAGATTAAAAAGCAGCAAGAGACGATCACTGCAATGACATTTGAACATCATCATCAAATGAGCATTTTCATCCATTTGTATGCATGTTCTTAACTGTTCAGGGTCATGGTAAACCAGAACCTACCCTGCCACCAATGGACTCATGCCAGGAACTTGCTATGGATGAGATACCAAACCATGACAGGGCACTCCCAAAGATTGTCACACAGACAGGAAATTTACAGGCATGTTTTTTTAATAATCCTCTCTTAACTTATGCTTGATTTGAAAAGCTAACACATATTCGACTATCCGTATAGACGGGAAAGTGCTGAAAACAAATATAATATTTTTAACCATTGCATGATAATGATCTTCACCAAAACCGTTGTGATGCTTGACCCTCTGAACATGAACACAGGACCTCTTTACAGTCTCGCCCTTTCCTAGAAGCTGAACATCTGATACGTGATAACGTAAAGAAGAAGTGGTCAAAGTTTCAGATGCTGGAGTGCTGGGGAGATACTAAACTCCATTTGACTGTCGTGATGTGGTCTTCGGTTCTAAATGTACGCCAGTCATGAAGCACTTCAGCAGTGCAGATGTAGATCGAGAGCTAAAATTCATATGTTCAGTGATTCCCCGTTGTTACACAAACAGCATGCCGGTGTAGCTCTATCATATATACTGAGTTCAGTGTTTCTTAAGGTAACGACTGTGTTTACTTAAAGAGCTGTGTCATCTGCTGTGGCAAGGCCAGCTTCCTGGGCCATTGAGTAGAAATGCCCACGTCTCTGAAGCAGCACACTGGGGGAGTCAAACTCTGCAATCCTTCCCTTGTCCAAAACCATCACCCTGCAAAAGTAAGTTTAGAGCAAATCAGTTTTTTAATATGAACTTAGGCAGAGAAGACTTGAAATAAAGAGGCCACATTCTCTGGTTTAAATCCCACTGCTGACTCTCAATCTTATAAAGCACTTTGAGATGAAAACTGCCTAAGGTAAAAAGAAGGCTGCATGATTTACTTTAAAAAAAAGTGCATTTGTGTGTTGTGGGAAAAGTCCCTATATTTTAGCCAGATTTATGTGGTGGTTGGGCAGAGGAACTTAAACCACATGGCAGACCCCTCTGTCCCACTGTGTGATTCTCATGAGGGAATGGGTCCCTTTATTGTAAAGTTGTCTACTAAAAATACCATAGAGTCCACAACACTACAACAAATAGACATGATGTGAATGTGGACAATTCAAGGTAACCTGTAAGGTGGAGGTGGCATTGCCCCTTTCCCTACTTTGGGCGGCCTTCTAGCCACACAAGCCAAGCAGCAGGCCTGGATTAAAAACTGACCATTTACGCTAGAACAGTGTGCTCAAATTACGTTGGAGGCCTGGAATGTTCTTGTAAAATGATTATATCTGTAGATTCTTAGTGCAAAACTAAGTCTCTCAAAGACTATATCTGACATTGATCAGGCAGGGAACTCAATTCAGGTCCCCAGAGTTGTAAAGCAACGGCACTAACCACAGTGCCAAGAAGCCACCTTTATATTAAGAAAGCATACAATTTAAATAAATAAATAGTCATTATATCCATCTTATCTTCATTAATCCTAATCTACTGCAGAATATGTGCCCTGAAGAGAGCAACAAACATACTCACCAGCATTGGGCTGTTAATCAGTTAACCTCACCATGAACCTGGACCAAGACAGGAAACCAGAAACTGAAGACTAAGTCCTCATGAGATGGACAGCTCTCAGATTCTACGCAAATTCTGTCCATGCTTACCCAACACGTTCTGTAACTGCTTGTCTAGCAGCTTTTAGCTTTTTATACTAAAGATACTCAAGCTAACTGTTTAAGTTATCTGAACTTCCCTAATTCCAGTAACTGCCCCCTTCTGGTTCCATCTCAGGCAACCTGACAGATAAGAACCTGTGAATGTGCCCTGACTTTTGCTACTTCACTACTGGGAGTATCCTGGCTTGATGCATTAAAGTTTGATTTGGTGAAGACCTTACTTATCAAGGTTGCAAACTCCTCCAAACAGTGCTGGATGGTCTTTTGGCCTTTAAGCCCCCACAGGATTATTTCCTCCATCATCCTGCCAACTGGAGTTTTAATTTTACTGTCCTCCCTGGCCTATTTGTTGTTAAGCACAACACTTTCATTCTCTGCTGTTATCAATACAGTTTTTTAGGTTTTACTTTCTTTTGTAATTATACTTAGCTATTACTATTGTGCAGGATTTTTCATCTACTTTTATGTATGAAGATGTACCCTATAATTAAATGTTACTGTTATTGTTGGAATGGAAAAATAAGAAAAGGCAAGTCATGTATGAAATAAACAAGTCAATAACAGACAGAAAGTTTAATCAATTGTGACAATGGCTACAGTGAAAACAAATAGTATGGAGTAGTGATTAAGGCCATTTCAAGCCACTTGTCATGTCTGTGCTAAAATTGTAAGAAGTACTGTACATGTAAACAATTGTAACATATTCTAGTTCTGGCAGTTCCTTTCATGTAAGCATCAGCTAAATAAACGAGACCACACCATTTTTTAAGCCCACTTAATCCTGAGCGGTGTTGTGGGGTTCTGAACCAAACCCAGCAATCATAGGGCACAAGGCAGGACCAGTCCTCTGGAAGGGGTGTCAGTCCATCGCAAGGTGAACACACTCACACACACACACACTCACACACACACACTCACGCACACACACTCACGCACAACCACAAGCTAAATAAATAATATTCATAATAAACATTCTTCATGCATTTGAGGACACATATTCTCATTTAATGCTTCACTTGCTTTCTGTTCTTTATTGCTGTACTTCTGTGCAGGATTTTACTTTTCTTCTTTGATTTAAAGCATGTTGTTTTAAAACATATAAATCTGACAAGTCTGTTTGATAATTACACATACAGAGGTATATAATTATCAAATCACTCTACTGACATTGTCTATTATTTAATAATCATCGTAAGTGAATTTACATAAACAAAATCAAGAAGCTGTGAAATAGCCGATCTTCTAGGAAAAAATCAAACAAAATGTTTAATCAAGAAACAAAAAAACACTAGTATGACTTTTTAAAGAACTGTAACAAGTTATCCTCTATCTTAAAATTAACCCTTTACTAGGTCATTCTCCAAACGAGAGCCTTGTTCCTTACCGAGAGGAGTCCATTACGGTGTGCAGCCGATGAGCGATGGTGAGCACAGTGCAGTGGGAGAACTGCGTCCGGATTGTGGACTGGATCAGATTATCTGTTTCAAGGTCAACCGCTGCCGTGGCTTCATCCAGGATGAGAATTTTGGATTTACGAAGAAGCGCTCTTGCTAGACACACCAGCTGACGCTGTCCAACACTAAAAGTATCAAAAAGAACATCATCATTATTTGCAACTGAGCTCTGCATTCAGGTGTCAGCTTGATCAGGTCTCTTTGGAGTGTGTTTATTCTATGGTTATGTGCTTTCTCTGGTAAGATATGCAAATGAGTGAGTGAGTGTTAATTTCCCTGAGCTTTAAATTTTTGATTTATCTCATCATTGGCTGAGACAAAGCTATGAAAGAACATTATTTGATTTAAATCATGGGCATAAATAGACCTGTGCCCTGTTAAAGGCTGGGTCTTGCCTTGTATCAAATGCTACCCAGACAAGCTATGGTTGTTATGACTGATTCAATCGTTCTGTTTTAAAAAATAATAAAAAGTTGAAATATGTTTAATGAATGAGGCAAAGGTATATTTTTCTAAAGAAAGAGAGAGACTAGTCAGGACTAAGTGGAGTTTAGTTATCAAAAGCTGACATGGGTAACAAATCTAAAGAGCTGCACAATCTTGTAGACAATAAACACCAAAATAAAAAAGGTCTTTCCTTTACTGAGCATACAGCTTCCCCTTAAACAAGACGATCAACAAATCCATGTGACCACACCACCATGACACCACAAACGCAGCACAGATGCCAGTTCAAAGACATGCAGGTTAGGTGGATTGGCGATCCTAAATTGTCCCTATTGTGTGCTTCGTGTGTGTGTGTGTGTGTGTGTGAATTTTATTTTCTTCTTCTTATT
Organism: Polypterus senegalus; assembly: GCF_016835505.1. NCBI lineage: Eukaryota > Metazoa > Chordata > Cladistia > Polypteriformes > Polypteridae > Polypterus > Polypterus senegalus. The sequence goes on from NC_053154.1 coordinate 277,185,718, forward strand.
TTCATTGCCATTCTGGCAGTGCCATTTTATTTTATTTTTTTTGGTATGCTTGCTGCCACTCATTTGTCAGCCGTTGTTGCACTGTAGCCATATTGCTTGTGCTTGTTACGCCTGTTGCTGGTCAGATGACTTGTGTTATGTTCTATCCAGTTTCTTATTTATGGCTCAAAACATTTTTATTTATTCAATATTGATTAATGATTTTTTTGTATTTTGTTATAAATATTGTTTTATTTGTTATATTTATAGGGGATAGCCCCTGTTGTATAAAAGGAGACACTTACTGTAAGTTTGTACTGAAGCTTTGGCATTGCTGGATTTGGCATCTAATTTTTGATTAAGGATTGTTGTTTTGACTTTGTGGTTTTGATTGCTGCGCTATTCTTGGTTTACTGTTTTACTAGTTTATTGTTTACAGCTTGATAGATTTGTTTGCTTTATATTCTTCCCTTTATGGCAAAACCTACTTTTGCTCTTTGTTTCTGGATTGCCTTTTTGTGTTGTGTTTTTGGAAATCTTTATAATTTGTTTGTTTTCATTGGTCACAGGAGTTTACTCTTTTACCCTCTCTTCTTTTGACATTGTGGGCATCTTTTGACCTTTAAAAGCCTAAAGATCAATTTGGGTTGGTCATAAAATGAATTATTCCAAATATCATATATACCTAAGTCTCTCTTTTTTTGTCAGAGCGGATTTGATATCATGGATCAGAAGGCGCATACTAATTCAGCGTGAGCAGGAACACTCAAGAATAAACTGAATAAAAATAATTCACGTCCACAGTCATTCTCAGTCACGCACAACACTCACATCCACATCCACAGTTTTCCCAGTTTCGCTTGCGCACAAGATCTGACACGGTTTTTAAATAAAGAGGGGGTACAACAAAACAAGGTTGTACCTACCATGTCTTTATCTGAAAAAGGCGTCACACGGGATTTGGTTTGTGGAAGCTTGAACGTGAGTGAGAGAATAAAACAAAAAAAAAATCGACAAGTACTATAAATTTACAGACGCAGATCAAATGTATATTTTTATTGTATGATATAAAAAATAAGAGTAGCTCACTTAGTACTCAAAATGGTAAATTTGGGAAGCAGCTGATATCGAAACTGCGAGCTCTTGATTGAAAGGCAGCAGTTCTTAGCATTGCACCACACAAGCTGTCATATCAACCGCCTACCGTAACCTGATTTCTTTTGTCTTCGGTTAAATTCTTAAATAAAAGTGCACATGTTTTGTTATATTTGTACCTTTTGTGAAAGTGTTTCTTTGATATTTGGAATTCAGGCTTCACACATTATACACTTCATGTCTACATTTTGTCAATTCTTACTAAAAAATGAAAAACGTTTCTTTTTTAACGGTGTGTTTACATAGATCGTTGTAGACACGGAACACACATGAAATGCATGTGTTCCAAATAACAATATAGTATTTATAAAAGGTGTGATTTTGCTTGACTTCTCACTCTATATAACTCCAAGCAACTGACATGCAGGTAAACAGACTTGAGCTGAGAAAACTGTGTGCCCGTGGGGGATGTGATAGCAGACTGCTTGCTGCTTATCAACACATTTATAGGACAAAACACGCTGATGGAGTGGTGTGAAGCGATTTAAGATGGGACAGATCTGTGAATTTTTTTGTAGGCTCTGGTAATTCTAGTGTTAAGCAAAACTCATTCCACTCTCCTTGGAGTATTGCTGTTGACAGTCATCTTTCCCCCTTGGAGAATCACAACAGCAGGTCATAGCAGAGCAAAGTCGACTGCTTAATTCGCCCAAGGAGACCCATTGTGAGACACCATGCAAACCATACACAACCCTTTTCCACTGAATACAATTTTGAATCTTGAATGGTAATCAATGAATTAGCACAGTGAGAAGTGAAGAGGCACAATGACTTGTTTGGAAAACCTTGAATTAAATGATCACCATATTACAAATACCATCATTTTGAGATGTTATTTAGTTGAGTTGATTATGTCAGGCAGCATAATAAGTTGCTTTCCTGAATAAAAAATGTTTCACCCCATATATATAATGATGCAAAAGCCCTAAAAAAAGAAAAAGAGTATGAATGTCTCCTTAAAAATCACTGATCTGTAAATTTGCACATGAGGCTCACAACTGAATCTTCCTAAAATTAAGAAATTATATACATTAATAGCTGGTGTTCATTCAAGGATGTCAAGAGGAGCTTGGTGAGGACCTGACATCAAGCCAAGAGAATAAAGCAAAATGTCAACTGAGAAATCAACCACAGTCCCACTAGTGTCTGTTTCAGGAAATTAATTCAGGAAACACTGAGGAGATGGGTGTTCATCCTCAGTCTAAATGTTGGGAGTTTATACATCTTCAAAAGTTGGTCTACATAGTGCATTTTATAATGCAGGAATTTTCAAATGAAATAAATGTTGAAAAAGAATCTGGAAAACAATAATATTGGTCATATGAAGCTGCCTTGCAGCATGGTGGATGGGTATTCTGGATTGGTGTTAGCACCTTTATAATTTAATAGCAGAATCATTCATATGCCTCTGTATCTGACAGGATGCCAGTGTAATGAGATACAGTACTTTAAAAAGGAAGCCTATAAAGGACATTATTATAGTAGTGAGAGAGGATGAAAGGGTGACAAGGAGTCAACATCTAGTGAGAAGAGGTACCCTGCTAAAATTATGAAAACTAGTTAAAAAGTTAACTGCAGCCAAGATGTGTCACTTGAAATTCAGGTTACTGTCAAATAAACGATTACAGAATTAACATGAAGGTTACACTTATTAAACATTTATCACTGGAAAAACAGGGCTTTTGACTGCTTTATGTTTTACAAGATGCTGACCGACTACAGGAACTCAATAAATTCCAGCTTTTGTAGTGACGGATGTTATGTGTGATAAGAACACTTTAGCGCTTTTCTGTTCTTTCTTACAAATTTGTATTTCTGTACATCCTGACAGATTGGTATCTACCAAGAAGGGATGATACCCAAAGAATACCTCTTAGGCTATTTAAAGAGACAGATGATGATCAGGACATTTGTCTTATAACACAGCTTTATAAAGAAGTGGGTGAAAGGAACAACTCAGTCCTGGACATGGTGCCAATCCATCATAGGTGACACTGATACACAATGGGTAAATTTAAAATTAACAATAAACTAAACCTAATCTGCTTTAGAATGTGGGAGTAAAACCCACAACCCGGGTTAGAATGTGCAGACTTCACACAAACTGTCCCTGGGTGCAAGATTTAAAATTGGGCCCATGGAGCTGCAAGGCAACAGTTTTAACCAAAGTCCCACCAGGTACGGATGCCATTCTTAAATAAGCAACTAAAACGTATATGAATTGCACCGTCCTTCATCGTCATCTGAGCAATATTCATTGCATAAAAATCTAAAGCTATAAGATAACATCCTAATATTTGACCTTTACAAACAGTTGCAAATTATCTGAAGTCCACTAATAATGTATATTGTCATGAAAACAGATTTAATAGTAGATGACCAGTAATTTTGGTTACTCAACATGTTCATTTTTTATTTTTGTAGAACTAGGTTAGATACTGTATTGTTGTCAAATAATGTGTCTATCTAGAAGACAATATCAAACAAAAACAAATTAAAATACAACAAGGGGATTTATAATACATATGTTTTATATTTGGTGTCATTGGTTTGGTTTCCCCCCACAGCCACAAGGACATTGAAGTCAGGTGAATTGGCATTGCTGTTGTGGAAGCCGGCCCGGACACAGACAGGCGGACATGTTTGAATCACCCCACACACGTTTATTTACACTGTCCATATTTACAAAGTGCATACAACCCTCAAAAGTCCCCAAAGTCCTGGCCACAACAATGCCTCAGTTCTCTTCAGGCCGCCTCCTTGCCTCCTCCTCCAAAATCTGTCCAACTCCACTCCAGACTCTCGCCATCGAATGAAGGGAGCCGGCCCCTTTTATAAGCACCCGGATGTGCTCCAGGTGTGTTCTGGCCATCTCCCACCGACACGCCCCAGTGTGGCAGAAGTGCCGGCTGCATCCCTGCAAGCATTCCGGGTGTCCCTGTTCGTCTTCCCCCAGCACTTTGTGGTGTGGCGAAAGTGCTGAGGTCCAGGGCTCTCCAAGGCGTCCCGGCTGGGTCGTCCCCCCAGCCATCTGTGACACTGTACTGGTCCTAGTGTGTGTGTGTGTGAGTGTGTGCATATTCACCCTGTGATGAGCTGTCCAGGGTTTGTTCCTGCCTTTTGCCTAAAGCTTGCTGGGATGCTTGCCCTGTGACCCTGCTCTGACCAGGAAATATGGAATTGAATTGATGGATGGCTGGAGTAGTAAAACATAGCAGGCCATAATTACTGTATTTACTAGTATTACCAATCCAGAAATGAGAGCTCATTGTTATTCAAACCTGAGGACTACCACTCACCTGAGGTTTTCCCCTCCTTCTGTCACTTCGTGGTTTAGCCCTTGTTGAAGCCCCTCCACATATTCTTTCAGGTGAGATTGTTCCAGTGCTCTCCAGAGCTCCTCATCAGAGAAATTGTTAAAAGGGTCCAGGTTCATTCTCAAAGTCCCTGAAAACAAAACAGGATCCTGAGACCCCAATAAAGAGGGGAATCAACAATAGTAAATGACAATGACGCTTGTCAAAACTCAAACTATAAGGAATGGCATAGATAAAAAAAAAAACAAACTGAGATGATTGTTATCTTCCATACATGCACCATAGGTATGTGTGTTTATACTGAAGTATGTTGATGGGAAAATTCTTAATTTAGGTTTTCAATTAATTTACTACACATGGAGGTGTTCCTGAACACAATCTGCCCACTTCTGGAGTGAGGTGTGTATGTATTTTGTGTGTGTGTATTAGGATACGAGTCCAAAGACCTCATAACTCACAAAGAAAACTAGCCACAGTATGCAGCACTACAAATGCTTATCAAGAGGTTTACATTCATTACTAAAAATGTATTATTTTTTGTATTATATCTGCAGCACAAATGATCCAGGGCAATATACTTTTTCAACAAATACTGTATGATTCTTCCATTTAACTAAACCATAATAAAATATTTTCTGGAAACATTTTACTGCTAAAATCAGAACATGTACAAAATGTACAGTACAGGCCAAAAGTTTGGACACACCTCCTCATTCAATGTGTTTCTTTATTTTCATGACCATTTACATTGGTAGATTCTAACTGAAGGCATCAAAACTATGAATGAACACATGTGGAGTTATGTACTTAACAAAAAAAGGTGAAATAACTGAAAACATGTTTTATATTCTAGTTTCTTCAAAATAGCCACTCTTTGCTCTGATTACTTTTTTACTCTCTCTTGGCATTCTCTCGAACACCTGTGAAGTGAAAACCATTTCAGGTGACTACCTGTGACTACCTGTTGAAGCTCATCGAGAGAATGCCAAGAGTGTGCAAAGCAGTAATCAGAGCAAAGGGTGGCTATTTTGAAGAAACTAGAATATAAAACATGTTTTCAGTTATTTCACCTTTTTTTGTGAAGTACATAACTCCACATGTGTTCATTCATAGTTTTGATGCCTTCAGTGAGAATCTACCAATGTAAATGGTCATGAAAATAAAGAAAACACATTGAATGAGGAGGTGTGTCCAAACTTTTGGCCTGTACTGTAGATCATGTGCTGATCTAATTCATTTTCATGTTTTTCATTTCTTTTTGCAGTATTTTTCTTTTTTGTGCATGTCTTTCGATATGTGTTTGTGCTTCTACCATGTTTTTCCATTTTTCAGTTTTGCTATTTTCATGCTTTTCAATTTGTTTGGGCTGCCATTGATTATCTGCGTCATACTGCTCTGTATGGACACCATCACTCATGGATTGGGGTTTTGAAACCATGCAAGTGCATCTCTGCAATAAAATGTCCCAACTGAAAGCTTCCTTTATACAGAGAGCACTCAAACTCAGATGTAAGGTGCAGGAGTTTGTCTTGCTGATCAGTCATTGAATGTAAAAATCATTCAAATTATTAATGGAGTAGCAGAAATCATTATTGAAATCAGAATTTGAAAGTTTAAATGGTCAGAAACAACACCTAAGGTTGATACACTAGAAGCACTGACTAGCATCAAAGTACAATAGGACAAAGCAAAATTACCCAGGTCGAAAACTGAAGTTTTATTAGGATACGTATTTTGGTCTAGGGAAGTCTTTTATCAAGACTTTCCTTTTAAGTTTTCATTTTAAAGTGTGGACACTGTGAGATGTGTGGCACCATCTTTTACATCAAGGCCACCATGATATCGCAAGTCTAAGGGCACGTTTTATTATAGAGACCAAAGCCTTGAAAATCAAGGTGCCTATTAAAATGAACTACAAAAAAGATAACACTAAAACATGATATAAGTAATTAAAGATAGAAATGAATAACTTGCAAAATCTAAAGGAAGTGGCCTGAATACATTAATAAAACAGGTGAACATTGAGCTGGTAACTAATTTTTCAAGAACAGCTGCTAATAATGAGAAACTAAAGCTTTTCTAACAATAACTTCCACTGATTAATCCTGATACTCTGTATATTCAATTCATTATAATAACTATTCATGGTGACTTTAAAATCCGTACTGACCCCTACTCTCTCTTCTGTTTCTTTTCCCAGTTTTCTGTGGTGGCGATCTGCACCATCACCACCTAATCAAAGCACCGTGATGTCCTACATTGATGGATTAAATGCCAGAAGTCTACATGACCACCATCTTCAAGTCCTTCCAAGAGAACCCTAAATACAAAGAGGCTGTTTCATTTATGTTAGGTAGAATGCCTAGAGGGACTAGCGGTCCGTGGCCTGGAACCCCTGCAGATTTTATTTTTTCTCTCCAGCCTTCTGGAGTTTTTTTGTTTTTTGTTTTTTCTGTCCTCCCTGGTCATCGGACCTTACTCTTATTCTATGTTAATCAACAACAACAACAACATTTATTTATATAGCACATTTTCATACAAACAGTAGCTCAAAGTGCTTTACATATTAAAGAATAGAAAAATGAAAGACACAATTATAAAACAAAATAAATCAACATTAATTAACATCGAATAAGAGTAAGGTTCAATGGCCAGGGGGACAGAAAAACAAAAAACTCCAGACGGCTGGAGAAAAATAAAATCTGTAGGGATTCCAGACCATGAGACCGCCCAGTCCCCTCTGGGCATTCTACCTAACATAAATGAAACAGTCCTCTTTGGATTTAGGGTTCTCACGGAAGGGCTTGATGATGATGATGGTCACGTAGACTTCTGCCTTTTAATCCGTCCATCATTGTTGTAGCATCATGAAGCTTTGAGTAGGTGGAGGTGGCGCAGGCCACCACCACAAAGAAACCGGAAAAAGAAACAGAAAAAGAGAGTAGGGGTCAGTACGGATTTTAGAGCCACCATGAATAGTTATTATGATGAATTGAACATACAGAGTATCAGGATTAAGTTAAAGTGAAGTTATAAAAAGGCCATGTTAAAGTAATGTGTTTTCAGCAGTGTTTTAAAGTGCTCTACTGTATCAGCCTGGCGAATTCCTATTGGCAGGCTATTCCAGATTTTAGGTGCATAGCAGCAGAAGGCCGCCTCACCACTTCTTTTAAGCTTTGTTCTTGGAATTCTAAGGAGACACTCATTTGAGGATCTAAGGTTACGATTTGGAATATAAGGTGTCAGACATTCCGATATATAAGATGGGGCGAGATTATTTAAGGCTTTATAAACCATAAGCAGAATTTTAAAGTCAATCCTGAATGACACAGGTAACCAGTGTAATGGCATTAAAACTGGAGAAATGTGTTCGGATTTTCTTTTCCTAGCTAGGATTCTAGCAGCTGCATTCTGCACTAGTTGCAAACGATTTATGTCTTATCAGTGTTGTCTTGTCTTTTATTTCTCTTTTCTGCATCATGTAAAGCACTTTGAGCTACATTATTTGAATGAAAATATGCTATATAAATAAATGTTGTTGTTGTTTTATTATGAACCTCCACTGACCCAGCATCACAAGTCATGGTGGCCAGCCTCTATCTGTGCACAGCTTGCACATTGTCTCCATGTATGTGTGTGTTTGCCTCAAAGTACTCAGTTTTCCTCCCACATTCAAAAGGACATGCAGCTTAGATTATCGGGTGCTTTTAAATTGAATCCATTAGTGTACGAACATATGTGTGGGTCAGTCGTCCCTGCTATGCAAAGGTTCCCAGATCAGCAGTGTTAGTCCTTTGGATGAGACACAACACCGAGGTCCTTACTCTCTGTGGTCATAAAAGATCTCTGGGCGTATTCTGATGTCCAGGCTAAATTGTGCATCATGGCCCTCTGATCATCCCCTGTCTGTAACTGGCTATCACTCTCTCCACTTCACCACCTAATAGCTAATGTGTGGTGAGTCTACTGGAGGAAAAAATGGCTGCCAGGTGGGTAGTGCACATTAGTGGTGGTTGAAGTGGCTCTCCACTCACTATGAAAAGTGCTTTATCAATGTAAAGAATTATTACTGTTATTATTATTATTATTTCTTGTCTGGATGCTCCTGTGTTAACTGGGGTGACCATCCTTGGCACTGAAGTGGACACAAGGAGTTTGAGAATATGTTTATTTATTTATTGATTTTTTTATAGTTTCTCTGCTTTCTCACTGACTTTCTTCTGACTGACTGTTGCTTGCTCCACAATGGCATGTGATTTTGTTGTCTGGTCCTGCAGGGCCTATGGGATTATGCAGAGATGCACATCTTTATGATGCACCAGTAGCCCTAACTTGTAGTACTGTGGTAAAAATTCACACTTGTTTTGGGAAATCATTCTTCTGCTTGTATGCTTCACTCATTATTCAGTTCCATTCAATTTACACATTGATTAATTATTTTTTTCTATCAGCATAAATGAAACTGTAATAATATCCTTATTGCATTACTAGCATTGTTTGAGGTGGCATATGCAAAATAGTTGATAACTTAAGAGATATGTTTACAAACCTGAGGAATAATAGTCAAGTGACGTCTAAGGTCATGCAGCCCAAGCGTTGCAATGTCAATGCCATCAATCAGGAGGTATCCACCAGCAGACTCGATGATACGGAAAAGGCAGTTTGTGAGGCTGGATTTTCCAGCACCAGTCCTCCCAACAATTCCAACCTGAACGGATACAAATGCAAAAGTTCAGCCAAGAACCATGATCAACACAGTTTAGAATTAAATATAACTAGCAAACCCGCGGCGTAGCATATGCTGCATAATTATGTATTGATGGGTGAACACTTCCTGAAAGACACAGTTGTCCAAACGTGGTGGGTTTGAGGAAACGATTGTAAGTGAATGAAAAGATGGAACTTTGGAGAGAGCAACATACAATTGTCCGTGACTGAAAACTGGAGGACCATATTCGCGCCCCTGCCTCCCAGAGCGAGGGATGGGGCTGGACAGCGTCCCTCTAAGAAGTTGGACGCCGACCGCTCGGGGGTCGCGTAACTATTTAGCAGGAGGGAGTCTCGCTCGTTATCGGAATTAACCAGACAAATTGCTCCACCAAATGAGAACAGCCATGCACCAGCACCCACAGAATCAAGATAAAGCTATCAATCTGTCAATTCTCTCCGTGTCCAGGCCGGGTGAGGTGTCCCATGTTGAGTCAAAGTAAGCTGCAGGCTCCACTCCTGGTGGTGCCCTTCCGTCCGTTCCTTTAAGTTTCAGCTTTGCAATCATACTCCCCCCGGAACCCACAGACTTTGGTGTCCCAGTTGGCTGCCCGGTGGGTCATGGGAATAACGCCGGCAGATCACCAGTCGGCATTGTTTATGGTCGGAACTACGACGGTATCTGATTGTCTTCGAACCTCCGACTTTCGTTCTTTATTAATGAAAACATTCTTGACAAATGCTTTCGCTCTCGCTCGAATTGTTGGTGGGCGGGGCTCTGTCGTGCATATCCCATGGTCTGTCTTGTGTGCCATGGTCGGCCGCTTAATGAATCGTTGGGGGACGGGGCTCTGTCATGCGTATCACATGGTCTGTCTTGCGTGCCATGGTCGGCTGCTTAGTGAATTGTTGGTGGGCGGGGCTCTGTCATGCGTATCACATGGTCTGTCTTGCGTGCTGCTTCTTGCATGCCCCGGTCAGCTGCTTAGTGAATTATATATTCTTGATTAATGAAAACATTCTTGGCAAATGCTTTCGCTCTCGCTCGAATTGTTGGTGGGCGGGGCACTGTCGTGCATATCCCATGGTCTGTCTTGCATGCCATGGTCGGCCGCTTAGTGAATTGTTGGTGGGCGGGGCTCTGTCTTGCGTGCGTCTTGCTTGCCATGTCTTGCGTGCGTCTTGCTTGCCATGGACTTAGTGAATTATATATATAGATGATTTAATGAAAATATAAATAACTTTATAAATACCTTCTCAGTGCTTTCTATATCACAGGTTATCCCATGTAAAACAAGATCCAGCTCTGGGCGATACCGAACTTTGTAGTCATTGAAATTAATTTTTCCAGCATCAGGCCAGCCCTTTGGAGGTCGATGGTCTGTGACCCATGCAGCCTAGAGGTCAGAAATACAGTTTAATTAAAAAATACAGTTTTTAAGTGAAAACGTAGTAAGTCAAACGCCACCTTAGAAGTCCAGTTTATGCTTATGTTGCAGCAGAGCAGTGGTTAGTGTTGATGGCTTATTGCTCCAAATAACTCTTGCTGTGGAGTTTTCATGTTTATTCATTTATTTTCCTTTATTGATTTTAATTAGAAGCAAATCACATTCCATACAATCAAGTCAAACTTGACAAACCAAAATTCAATACCCACCCAAGAGAAAGAGAGGAGATCCAGCAACCAGAGCAAATCATTAAAAGCATCAAGGAAGGAAGAGTATCCTATCCCCCAATATAGAAGTTTAAAATGCTATTGATTCAGATCCTGCCATATTCTGAAAACAGTTTGAACAGATCCTCTAAGTGAGGATATTTGAGCTTTCATGTTTAGAACAATCTAGATGAGAACAGCTCACCAGGCTTGCCATGTTCTTCCGGTGTCACCATGAGATATTTTTTCCTCATGGTATTCTGTTATTTTCTTCCATATTCCAAAGAAATGCAGGTGAGATAAATTGGTGATTCTAAATTAATCCTGCATGAGTGTGAGGGTGTGTGAGTGGCCCCTCGGACAGCAACATTTCTTACTTTGAACCAGACACTTTCAGAATAAGCTCTAACCCATCACAACCCCAAAAGGGGTCAAGCAGTTCTGAGAATGTTATAGTTATGTTGGTGTGATACACGTCTGCAGGCTTCACAGGTTTGTTGCACTGGCTTATGCTTTTAGGGTTAACTTCAGAATTTCCAGCAAAGCAAGGAGAAATAAAGAATTCAGAGACAGATTTCTTAGCTATGACCTGTGATAACCTTTTGACTTTAAAGTTTTAATGAGAATCTGTAAAGTGATGTGCTATCATATCCTCAGGGCTTTAGCGGCTACCATGTAGAAATGCTTTGTGTGAACACTTTCAGATCAAGAGGCACCTTGAGCTCAGGTGCTGGTTGCTCCTCTCATGTAAAGAGGACCTCAAGGACAGCAATTCTTAGGTTCAGTCCGCAGGCAGAGTTTGTTGACCCAGAGAGAAATTTGTTTGTGGTAAGAATATACAGATATAAAACAGTGTTCCACAGGTTCCATGAGAAATGATCTTCACCAGCAGGTGCATACCACCCTTAATCCAGCTTGGGCCCCTGTTGCCATTCTGTCAGCATTCATAGATTGTAGCACCGCGCTTTGCTCTTTGCCCCCACCATGACACAGTCCATCAGGTTTTGATGGGATACTGGTCGCTTCTTGTTCCAAAGACTACTCAACAAGATCATCCACCTTCTTGAGTGTCTGGCCTTACGCTCCTCACCAGGGCTCACCTTCCTGTCCGCCTGCTTCCCCCTTACAACTGCATCATCCTCAGTCCCATTCCTGACCTTCTCTCTATTCTCGTTAACCTTCATTCCTTTTTTCTTTCTGTCCTTCCTCTGTCTGCCATACCGGCTCCCTTTATATGGCCTGATTGGGTGCAGGTGTGGTACTCTGCTTCCTCCGAGGTGTGAATGAGGCACCTGACTAATGTGCTCACATTTGCATGTTAGTGTGTGATCAGCCAAACACCCCAATCAACCCTGGAGCGACACATACTCATGTACACTTGATTGGAGCCTGCATGCTCTGGGTCCTGATTATTTATTTAAAAACTGCCACAGACCTCTGATCACAGTAAACATGGTAATCATCACAGCATGCTAACATATTTTTTATATGTATAATTATTTGTTACTGATGTAATTGACTTATTAAAGTATTCAGGTTCTCTTTGACTACAGTGTCTGAACACTGCGCCAGAGGCCACTTATTGCATGTAGTCCATACAAATGCCTCACGTACAGTACAGCAGAAAAGAATTCCTCTAAGAATTAATTTCTCATGTGCAGGTAAAGCAGATTGTGTGTGGGTTAAAGTTGTAAATCTGACCTTAAGAACTACCAAATAATTATCAATTTTTATGGAAATAAAATTTGATAAAAATTACCGATGTTCCCTTAAAAAAAAATTCTATGAGTAAAAGCAAATGTGACCTTTGGTTAATAGGAACTGTACAAATCAGTCACACCGCATGTAAAAACTTTCACTTTTCTATCCAACCATTCATTTAAAAGCCTGTATAATTCAATTACAAGTTAATCATGTGTCAGAGCTTATTCCTTTCTTTATTTCATATTTAAATGCCTGTAAGCTTCACACACAAATGTGCAGAAAGAAAGAGAAAAGAGGCTAATTTGAATCATCCAAATCTTCAGTGGGCTCCACAGCCCCAGCAGACTGGCCCGGTCACTTGATGAGGCAATTGGCTCTTTCTTCCCAGGCCTTGGTGAGTTCTAGCTGGGCACTCCAGTTTCATTTCACATCTTAAAGAGGTGCATCTAAATGAATTGGAGACTATAAAGGTGGCCGCTGAGTGCCTGAGATGGACTGGCAGCACCAAACTGTCTGCATTTGCTCTGATATTTGACCCCTTAATGCTGTTGGCTTATTGGTAAAGTGATGCCATAAGTTCTGGGTAGCTTTCTTTGATTCAAGTTCTCTCTCTTATGGACACATTCAAACTAAAAATAAAAATGCATATTGTGTGGTGTATGAAACAGTCCAACATGACCATACTACTCTTATTCCTAGAATCCTCCAAATAGTGAATTCAAACAGAGGCACAGGGAAGGCCATGGTGCAGTGTTTCCAGTGTCTGCTTTCCACCTGTTACTGATTGTCAGTAATGTGTGGCGGATAGCACACCTCTTTTTTGTATGGCCCAGGGGAGCAAGTATGGACAGAACAGTACCTCCCCCGAGATGCTAGAGGGCAGACCCCATGCGTAGCAGTGGTGCCTCGGATTCCAGTAGGGCTCCATGGGTGATGGAGTTCTCTTCAACCATGTTGGGATCTGGGGGTGCCACCAGGGGGCACTGCAGTGGTTCCTGAGCCTGTGTGGGTGGTTCTTTCACCACACCCGAAAGTACAGCTGGAAATGGGTCATCATACTCCTGGAGCACTTCCGGGGGCTATAAAAGGATCCAGCAGCCACCACTCCGAAACCCAGAGTCGGGAGGAGGGAGACAAAGCTTGCCGGAGAGGAGTGGTGGAGAAAGAAAGAGAAAAAGAAGAAGATAAGTGTTGTGTTTGTGCGGTGTTTGTGGGACTGTGTTAGAATTAGAATTAGAATTAGAATTAGAACAATCTAGACGAGAACAGGCCATTCAGCCCAACAAAGCTCGCCAGTCCTATCCACTTGCTTCCTCCAAGAAAACATCAAGTCGAGTTTTGAAAGTCCCTAACGTCTTACTGTCTACCACACTACTTGGTAACTTATTCCAAGTGTCTATCGTTCTTTGTGTAAAGAAAAACTTCCTAATGTTTGTGCGAAATTTACCCTTAACAAGTTTCCAACTGTGTCCCGTGTTCTTGATGAGCTCATTTTAAAATACAAGTCTCGATCCACTGTACTAATTCCCTTCATAATTTTAAACACTTCAATCATGTCACCTCTTAATCTTCTTTTGCTTAAACTGTAAAGGCCCAGCTCTTTTAATCTTTCCTCATAATTCAACCCCTGTAGACCTGGAATCAGCCTAGTCGCTCTTCTCTGGACCTTTTCTAGTGCTGCTATGTCCTTTTTGTAGCCTGGAGACCAAAACTGCACACAGTACTCAAGATGAGGCCTCACCAGTGCATTATAAAGGTTGAGCATAACCTCCTTGGACTTGTACTCCACAGATCGTGCTATATAACCTAACATTCTGTTAGCCTTCTTAATGGCTTCTGAACACTGTCTGAAGTTGATAGCTTGGAGTCCACTATGACTCCTAAATCCTTCTCATAAGGTGTACTCTCGATTTTTCGACCGCCCATTGTGTATTCAAACCTAATATTTTTACTTCCTATGTGTAATACTTTACATTTACTGACATTAAATGTCATCTGCCACAAATCTGCCCAAGCCTGTATGCTATCCAAGTCCTTCTGTAATGATATAACGGATTCCAGATTATCTGCTAATCCACCTATCTTGGTATCATCTGCAAACTTAACCAGCTTGTTACTTATATTCCTATCTAAATCATTTATATATATTAAAAATAGCAGCGGCCCTAGCACTGACCCCTGTGGAACACCACTCATAACATCGGCCAGTTCTGATGAGGTTCCTCGCACCATCACCCTCTGCTTCCTGTGTCTGAGCCAATTCTGCACCCATCTAAAAACATCACCCTGAATTCCCACTTCTTTTAACTTGATGCCCAACCTCTCATGTGGCACCTTATCAAATGCTTTCTGAAAGTCCAGATAAATAATATCATAAGCTCCATTTTGATCGTATCCTTTTGTTGCCTCCTCATAGAATTCTAACATGTTAGTAAAACACGACCTCCCCCTTCTGAACCCATGCTGACTGTTCAGAATAACTCCTGTCCTTGTCATGTGTTGCTCAATCTTATCCTTAATAATTCCTTCCATTAATTTTCCTGTGATGCTTGTTAAGCTTACTGGCCTATAGTTGCTTGGATCTGCCCTGTCACCCTTTTTATATAATGGGATGATATTTGCCATTTTCCAGTCCTTTGGAATCTCTCCAGTGCACAGTGACTTCCTAAAAATGTGTGTCAAGGGTTTATATATGTACTCACTAGCCTCCTTAAGAACACGAGTGTTGTGCCTGTGGGAATGGGGAAGGCGTTGAAAAAGAAAATTTGTTTTATCAGTGCGCCTCCTGCGTCTGTCTGTGTTGGGTTGAGCACCTTTTGTCAGTAATGACACATGTTAATAAGGCACATTTAAAAAATATTACCAACACAACAAACCCGCTGATCTCAGACTATTCTTCTTTCTTGGTAATCAGTCTTTATATAGTGTCACACACGCATGAGTAGGGGGCATTCTCGGGGTTTGTGTACAGGATGTAATTCCACCCCAGCCTGTGAGAGGGTGCTGTCTTTCACATCGTCTCCTCATTTATGTTGAGACCAGGGAGTCTAAGTGTTGTTAACACCTGAAGGCACAACCACTTCCAAGACAAGAACTTCCCCTTCCAGTGATGAACCCATATAAAGACCACCATTACAAAAAAGAAGCCAGTCTTGTTCAATGTCTTGTGTCTGGAAAGATGTCATTTTGCTATTGCCTTGAAATCTTCAAGGCACATTTGTTTCATAATATATGAGGATCACTAACTTGTGCCCCAGTTCTTCATGTTGGTTATCTTTAAAATAGCACTACCATAGTATGCACCAGCAAAAGATGCTTTTAAGGTTAAGCAGAAGGTTGAGCACACAACAGCCTCATTGATCCTATTTTGGCAGTGTAGTACTATAACTTCCATATAACACAACTGTAAACTGGGAATCGTGAGATGAAGATTTCACCAGGACTTACTAATAACTTCCTAAACTGAAAGGGGTTGCTATTTGAGGGTGTAGAGATTTGTAGATGTGAGATTTCAAGCTTAATGCTATATGGCTGGCAAGGCTGGAAAATGAAACGCCTAAAAGTTCTTCAGTATAAGGAAAGAAATTGTAAAGGAAACAGAAGCATTAAAAGGAGCCATAAAATGGACATGCTTCACTGCATGATGGCTCACTCTGTTACAAAGTCTTTTTCACCTTGTTTGTTTTGGTCTGTAGATGAGGACCAGGCACGTATTGGCACATTAAATTCCAGGAGACAGCAAGTGACACCATCAGTGTGGCCGTAACACAAGAATGCTTTAAACAGTGCAATGACACATGAAAGAGGAGGTGATGGAATAAATCTTACTGACATTTATATTAGGAGTAAGGAGGTAAGTCATTACATCAGTGTGGAAAGGAGGGCACTGCCAGGGTGATGTAAGGACTAGCACTGCCACTTCACAGATGTGCGGATCACTGCTGAAGTTTCAGTGTTTTGCTCTTGAGAACCTCACCTGAGAAAGATTGTTCAGGAATGACAAGAATTATGCAACAACACTCAAAAAGTGTATCAATAAACTGCTATCCAATAAGAATGAGCAAAACAACTTGTACTGAATATGATTGGTTAGTAGAGTGAGCAAAGCAGACCAAGGGATTCCAAGCAAGTGAAGCTCACAAGTGGATGGTCTAAGTGGCTGTGCACATCTGTAACTGGGACACAATGTTCTTCACCTCCATGACTCAGCAAGGGCGACAGTTTAAAAGCCAGAACTGTCAAGCTGCTTGTCATGAACATCTCTCAGCTACTGATTATTGGAAATGTTTGCTACTATTAGTATACCTTTGGCATCAATTCCTACCTCTTTTGTTGAGCTGGGGCAGAGCTTCGGGTGAACAGATCTCTGTCATGGAGGCTGTAAAATTATACAATGCACAGGGGCAAGTAAAGCAAGGGCAGTGCTGAGTGTCCCAAAAAATTGACAGGCATGAGATACTGGAACAGAACTAGAGGGACAGCGAGAAAGGGATGTGACCTGGGAGGAAATACTCCATGTGGGCAAGCAGCCCCGATACTGGGTATGCATGCAAAAATAAGAAATGGCTAGTGACCTGGTGGTAATTCTTAATGTACTTTGTGCAGAAATGGATGAGAAGAGTAATGTGGAACGTGTAATGATATAGCAGCTCAGAATCATTAAAATGTTTTAATTAATTAATTAAAAAAACTGCCTTTTTTCATAATTTTATCTTAATACTGGACCTCAATTCCTACAGAAGCTTACTGCTGCAACACACAAAAAAAATATTAGGTTACTTTGTAAAAGTATTGTGTTATTTTGCAAGAGAATTGTGTTATTTCTCAATACTTATTGTGTTATTTCTAAAAAGTGTTGCATTATTTCACAAAGATTGTGCCTGCTGCAGTCAGTATCATTTAGCATTTAGATAGTCAGGGGGAGATTAAGCAAGAGCATAGCCTGCAATCAAATAACAAGGACTTAACAAAAGATATAAGTATACATTTGGTTTTAATCAGGTTAAAAATTTGAGCAGGTTTAGTACAGGTATTTTAGTACAGGACAGTTAGTACAGTTGTTTTGACACAGGCAGAGTGGTAGCAAAGAGCTAGAATTTCTGCATCCCAGTGCCAGGGTCTTCATGGAGTTTGCAAAATGTCATTGCACTTTTGTGGATTGATTGGTATCAATGAGTGTTGCTAACTTTAGATGATAACCACACACTTCTGTGCTTGGGTGTGCAATTCAGCCCTGCAAAGGACTGGCGCACTGTCCACAATGGTTCATTCTTGTCTCACACCCTCTGTTGGTGGGTTAATCACTGACTCCCTGTGGACGTAAACTAGGTGGATTAACTTAACCCCTTAGCACAGTATAGAGCTGCAGCGTGTGTTTAATTCTGGTCAATTGATTACACGCTACATGTGTTTAATCCTTCCTTCACTAGCTTTCACCAGACGACGGGAACATGATGACACTGACTTGTGTGCACAATGACAGCTATGGCAGCAGGCTATACCTTTGCAAAAAAACCACAATAATTAGTGTGAAAAAAATGTAATTCTGTTACAAAATAATACAGTTTTATTTCATTTTTGAGTGCCGGGAATAAGCTTCTGCAAATTGCTATACAAGTTACCATTTTAATACACTTTATTGAGAAGAGAGACACTAATAACATTTCTACCTAGACTCTCTTATCAATATATGATGGAAGGTGACATATAAAGACTACTGTAAAATGACACAAAGTGATCTGATCAGCAGGCGACTCTCTTGGGTGGCAGTCGCTTTACTTAATCCATACCTCATTCTCCAGCTTTGTATACTCGCACACACGCTCCACAGCAACGATATTTGTTTCCAGTTCAGATGTCATCCGCACCAGCCAGTTCAAAGTCTGTGTCACCTGAAAATGCAGTTTGCCTTATTTTATGTATCTACCATATCATGCATCAGAAATACAAAAGACAAAATGGGATAAAAACTCACAGAGAATTGGAAAACAATGTGGCATTGATTAAAATGACTAGGAAAAAAAACGTTTTTACAGTACTTCAAATGAGTAGAATTAACTTGTAATGGGGATTTTCTTTCAATGTGAGTGCAAGCTTCTGCGGCAAAAAATATCCCTTATTTTATAAGTTATGCATGTTACTGCTGGACCTCCAAAATTTGAAAATGTATACTTTAATCATAGTCATATGTTTTTAAAAAGTATTGTGTGAATTTTGGCTAATCAGTGTAACTCAACTTGTGACAGATAAACCAAACCTAAGAAAGCACTTTGCAGAGGAAATCAAGCCTTACATTGAGAGCGTAAGAGATGGAGAGTCCAACAATACCGCTGTCCAGGTCATTGCGGGACAACACAGCAAACAATGCGGAGAAAAACACTACCAAATTCCCAACAAATTCCAAGCGTATGGCTAGCCACCTAAAGGTAACAAAAGAAAAAAAGTTGGTTTAGTCTTTGGTTGACCAAACATTAGAATAGTCAAGGTGTGTGATCTCAGCAACTTTGACTGTGTTAGCATTAGACCACTTAGCACAAAGTGAATATCACTGGAATGCCACAGAATACCTAAGCTTTGTTACTGACCGTGTACATTCCCTTAAGGTTACTTATCAACTTATCAAAAGGATACTATCATCAAGATAATGTGCAGGCATCAAAAACATAGTCAACAAAATAACAGTGACATCAGTTTACTCCCATGGCCTGCACAGCCCCCCAGATTTTAATCTAATAAAACGCCTTAGAAATGAGGTGGAATGGGAGGTTTGCAGCATGACTGCGTGACCAAAAAAAACAAATCTGCATTGGCCAAAATCACAGAGTAATATCTTCAGACCCTTGTTGCATCCAGGCCTTGAAGAATTCAAAAAGTAGGATCTAACTTGTTCTAGGTATGTGGACCAAATAATAGTCCCTAAATGTATCCAATAATAACTAATACACTGTATTCACTTTCTTGGTGAGAATCCTGATAGAGACTTATACACTGCCCCAGTTCAGGCAACAGTAGTAGGAGAAGTAAAACTGAAAACTGACCTGTTGGATACAATCCAGGGGTAAATAGACTTTAGATTGTCATCAATTGCTTTCTCGTTGTGCTGCAGGAAGCGTTGTTGGTGGCCATATGCTCGAATGACAGACAGACCAGAAACTGTTTCTCCAAAATGGGAGTAGATGGGTGAGCGGGACACAGAGTCTAACCGCCTTAGCTGCCTGGAAGTGGCAACATAGAACCTCTAAAAAGAGAACGAAGCAAATTAAAAAATTTTGTGTTTCCACAGACATTTGGTCATAAAATTCTGCATGAGTGTAATTCAATTACATATTCTACCCTTTCTTTTGTTACCTCTGTTAGAATTAAGCCGGTGTTCAGTTGCTGGGTTTTATTTTGTTTTATCTTCCTGATTTGTCTCTTTTTTGTTGTTAGTCAGGACATCTAATTGACTTATAGCCCCCATGTGCTGTGGTTCTTTATTTAAAACACTTGTGGCAACAGCATCTTTGTTGTCACTTAGCTCTCTTTGTGCTTCACCAAGTTTTCCATATTTGTTCTTAAATCTAAGAACCAGGAATTGGCTTTTGCTATTGGAATTGAAGTTTTTGATTTTTTTTTCTCTAAATAGTGCTCAGTTTATTAAATATCTTTTTTTTCATTTTCTTAATTTAGTTCATGTTCTTTTCTTGTCTTCGTCTTCTTTTGGGTTTTCTGGAGGTTGACAGGCCAACGTAAAGGTTCATTACTCCCACCCACTGAGCTGGAAAGTGGAGCAGGGACTGAGGAAGCATATCCTAACCTGAATAATTAGAATTTTAGCCTATTAATTCTTTACATTGTAGTGTCTGATTCTTTGCTCAGATTCTCTGTTTTTTTTTTTGTAAAATTCGTATAATGAATCCTTTATTATTTAAGAGACCCTTTTGGATGCAACTGGTAGAGTGGAGTGGACTGTTACACAGATCAGTGGAGAAATAGTCTGATTTTCAGTGGAGAAATAGTTTGATTGTGCTTATATAAGGAGAATGGAGGCATCCGGGACTGTGGAAATTATATTAGTATAAAGCTGATATCACAAAGTGAAGATATAGGAAAGGATAATGGATAAAAGGCTGAGAAGACAGATGATGACACCAGAAGAACAGTTTGGATTTGTTCCAGGAAAAGCTACAATAAATGCGATTTTTCACCTTGAGACAGATTATGGAAAAATAGAGATACATTAAGGACTGCACATGGTTTTTATAGATTTAGAGAAGGCATATGATGGAGTCACTTGGCAAGAAGGATCGAGAAGGTATGTAAGGATAATTACCAGATACGAGTGGAGGACCCAAAAATAACAAGAATTTTATTCTAGAGGCTGGAGGGATGTAAGTTCTGATGTTTGCTGCTAGGTGTGTGTACTACACGTTCCTCTGCATCATTTGGCCAAGTGACGTCCTTGAAGTGCTCAAGACATTGCGTGATGCAGTGCAGAGAAAATGACCTGAATTGTGGCAATCAGGCAAGTGGCTTCTGTATCACAACAACACTTCCGCCCATACAACATTGAGTGTGCATTAGTTTCTCATGAAAAACAGGAAGACGACAGTTTCCCACCCCCTCTACACCTCGGACCTTGCACCCTGCAATTTCTTCTTATTTCCAGAAATGAAGAGGGACTTTAAAGGAAAGTGTTTTCAGGATGTAGATGAGGTCAAGAAGCAAACGATGGAGGCACTGAAGACTATGACTTTGCAAGAGTTTCAGAACAGCTTTAAACAATGGAAAAAGCGATAGGACGTGTGTATTGTATTTCAGGGAGAGTATTTTGAGGGTGATTAAATTTTGGAAATGTTCTTAGATATATACAATTTTTTTTTTTTTAATTCTCACATTTTTTGATCTCCCCTCGTATGTATAAGGGTGCCTACACACAAGAGGGAAGTAGTGTAAGAATCACGGATGGATTTGAAGTTAAAGTTGGATCTCACTAAGGATCATCATTAAAACCATATTTTTTACTCTAGTTATGGATGTTATTGCCTGGGGAATCATAGATCAGGCCCCAGGTATATACTATACAGTATTTAGATGACATCATGCAATATAGCACCAGTAAGAATATTATGGAAAGAAAATTGAAGCAGTTGAGAAGAGCTGTAGATGATAGAGGCCTTAAGACTTGTAGGAAGAAGACAGATCATCTAGGTTTTAAGGAACAAGAATTAGATGAAAAAGTTAACCTCTAAGAAGAAAGGTTTAGAAGGGTGGAAAACTTTAATATCTTGGATTAACACTAACAGGGGAAGTAGAGCTAGATCTATCAGGTTTGAAAAATTGGAAAAATGTGTCAGGAGTGTTATTTGACTGAAGAATCAGTGCAAGAATGAATTCTAAAGTGAATAAAACAAAGGTTTGACCAGCATTGTTATATGGATGAGAAAGCATGTAATTAGAAGAGAGGTAAACAATGTGGGGAGTGAAATCATGGATATGGAGGAGTCAGGACAGAGGAGAAGATGATGACCAAAGAGAAACTGGATACCCTATGAGCATGATGGTCTAAGGTAGAAAGGGGTATCAAGCGAGTAAATATAGAACAGACGAGGGTGATGGAGGAGGCTCGTCCAATATAGGGGCCCCACATGATAGTGCGAAAATCTTTAGAAGAAGAAGAAGAATGTGGAGGGTTCAACTAGTATATTATTTTTCCCATCCATTTTGTTAATATGCCTGAGGTCACAAGTTACTGATAAACTTGAACAGACCCAATGTGGTTATGTGTGTGTGTGTGTGTGTGTGATTGTGCTCTGAAACAGCCAGCCTCACCTTATCCAGCGACACTTCCTGCATTTTATCTTAGTGATCCTGGGATAGACTCCAGCTATTGTACCACTGAAAAGGACTAACTGGTGTGAAGTAAACTAACTGGCTACTCTATACTGTGTTTATGAAGGTGTGAGTATGTACAATAAATCACAGTGCCCTGTAATAGACTGCTGCCCCATCCAGGGTTAGACCCATCTTGCTGACGCTCCAGGTCTGGATAAACGGATTATAAAATAAATGAATGCATACGTATGCATAAATGATTGTGCCACATTTATAATAGCCTTCCAAGGCCCTGCCTAGAATTTACTAACTAAATTTGATTTTTTTTATAATACATGAATGTACAGGAGATAGCTAATAATGCATGTGAGCAACTTGCAGTGTCTATGAAATCAAATTTGAACTGACATGGAATGAGAATGTATTATGAACCTTAAGAATCAGTGAGTTATAGCAAAAGCAGCCATGGTTACAAAAGTATTGACGCCTTAGTAACAAAATGAGAGTCTCTGCCTTTATATCTGATTAATTTCACACGCATTCAGGTTTTGGAGTGTCTGATGAAAATGCATATATAACACATCAGCGGCTAGAATGTCTCATGGGTATAATGAAAATTCTTTTGCAAGGCAAAGCTTTTATCTTTTGGAATGTAAATTAGCAGTACACTCTATCAGTTGAAAGACCTGATTCTAATCTACATACCTGAAATCAGCCATTATAATGACATATACGTCTACAGCGTAATCAAACAAGAGATGCAACACTGAATTTTCTGGAAACTGCCTGACGTTTGGAAAAAGGAATTTAGACCAGTGCTACAAATATTGTATGACATTAAACACATATGACAAGAATGGAGAGCAGCTGAAGAAATTTCAGACTGAAGGAAAATAAATGTGAAATAATTAATAACTTCAATGAAATACTCTTACAGTCATTCTGTTAATAATTCTCTGTACTCAGTCACAGCCATCCACAGTGCAGCAGCTACTTTGCTCTGAAATGGAGCTCACTGTATCCTCTCATTTGGTCAGCCTCAGCTACAGAGCTGTGGGAGCAACTACCAGAGTGGCAGGCTATTGTAGGTGAAAGTCCAGTACTGTATCTTGCAGGTTAATATCAAAGTTAAAATCCATAATTTTCATTAATCAGTTGTTTTAGGACAGTGTTACATCCAGCAAGCTCACCATGTGTTAGTTAGCTATTTCACTGGACTGTTGTGTGTGAGTGTCTTGTCCCATGTAGGGTTCATTCCTGTCTTGGATTGTATGATTGCAGAGACAGCCTGATTTGAAAAACTGGGTTATAGAAAATACATTTAATTCTTATTACACATTGGGCCAATGCCTTTACTCAAGATAACCTACAGTTTTAATTGTTTTAAATTCCTTCAGTGTGTCTGAGGTTAGATATTTGAACAGATCATAATCCAGTATACCTGTTTACAGGTTTTGTTTTTTTTCTTGCACAGGGTCACACATCTAATCATTCTGGGTATTGAACTGGCCTTCATGCTTTAAAGTGAAGCCCCTGTGCCAGAGAACTTCCCAACAGTATGAATAAGAACACATTACACAGTTTGTAAAGACAGACTAGAATAACGAGGTTTGGTTTTGACCCTGTGTGTTTAGCTAAAGACCAGCTTTGTAGTTAGGACATCACAACACTTAGCAGACAGAACAGCACTTGGAATCAAAGGTCAATTACTATGGCATGCATGTGCATAACAGAGTCCTGCAAAACTTTAGATATAACAAAAATGAAAATGATCTGACTCTCATCTTGTGTGACACACTGTCATGAACTTGAGTACACAAATATTAGAGAGCTAGTATGCTCTACACATTTGCAACTCCAAAAAGCAAACAGCACACAAAAACCAGCCAAATCCGAGGCAATCTGGTAGCTTTCAGTTTTCCAAAGATAATTTTTCAGTTATAACAAAATATTTCTGTAGAATCTATCCCCGTGATAACTACAGGGTAGTTAAGAAATGGCATAAACATGAGCTCAAATTACTCAACTTCTTAACAAACAAAACTGTTATGTATGGGTCTGTATTTTATATATTTTCTGTTTTATTTGTTTTTTATTTATTATTTTTATGTATTTTGTTTTATTTGTATTTTATTTAATATTATTTTTCATATTGTTATGTATCGTCTGTTATTTTGAAATGTATGTAATATGTCTTACAATATGATTCTATTCCTTATGTTTTGTGGGTGGAGCCTCAAGAGGCGGGGCTACCCTGACATCACTCCTTCTGAGCCCTCACTCTGGCTATTTAATGCCACAATTCAGTGAACTCTCGTCAGGAGAATATTGTCTGTAAAGGAGTTGTAGGTATTGATATTTTTCTTTGGATTTTCATTTTTTTTTTATTATTTTGTTTCTGTTCCCGAGTCTCTCCTCTGGATAGTGGATGTTACTGGTTTGCTGTAGGATTGCCTATTTTTGCTCTTTTTTGAGCATCTTGCTTATATTTTCTTTTTTTTTTTTTCAAATATATTCTTGATTTATAAAGATTCCTTTTTGCCCGCTTCGTGCACAAGCTGGTTGTGGGGTTCTCTATTTTTTTTATGTACTTTGTTAATCCCAGAGGGGAGATTATCTTTTCGCATGCCGTTTGGAGGTCAGAGCACAGGGTCTGGAGCAATTTTAAGGCTAAGGGCCTTGCATATGTTAGTTCTTGTGGTTTTACCAGCTCAATTTGTTTGGAGTCTGTTAGGCCAGAATCCCAAAGTTAGCAGTTTTGAGGCTACCTGGATTTAACGTGTCTTTCTGGGCAGGCTGCTTAGGTGATGGCCCTGCACTTATGGTCCCTTTAGGAGGCCGCATGCTGTTTTGTTGTTTGGTACTCTAAATCACAACAAATACATAAAACTTCATATGAATATTACCATGATCCAAAACATACAATGCAGGGTCAGAAACATAGAGTATAACAAAGCCAGTCTGTATTCAGTTACAAGAAAAAAAATTACACAATCTTTAATGCATCCAATAAGTTTGCAAATGTGAAAATGGCTCAAAATAATCATTCCATCCATCAGTTATGTGAACCTGCTTAATTCATTACAGAATCACTGAATTCTTTATGAAGCTGTTAATTTAAACAAAACTCAAAAACTGTTAAACTGTAGAACACACCAAGAATCGCCCAGCAAACATTATTATTATGCAATACTTGGATAAACTGGAAACGCATAGGTGGTGGCACTGTCACATCTTGCACATTCTGGGGAACCCTGGGAGAAGTTTCCTAAACAATGGCCAATGCAATTGTTGCAAAATGACGGCGCTTGTAAACAATACAAAATAGCATCACGGGATGACACTAAAAAATAAGTTCTTTCAGGAAGGTAGATGGAAAAAATATTCAGCAGGATCAAATTCCTTGAATTAAAAAAAAA
This sequence comes from Polypterus senegalus, assembly GCF_016835505.1. NCBI lineage: Eukaryota > Metazoa > Chordata > Cladistia > Polypteriformes > Polypteridae > Polypterus > Polypterus senegalus. The sequence goes on from NC_053154.1 coordinate 277,211,466, forward strand.
AACAGTTGCAAAGGTGCCCAAAAAACTTCCCAGAAAAGGCACAAAAAATTAGTAAAACACACCAGTCATTACAGATATGTTCTATAACTGCCAAGCGGCAGCAACACAAGACTGTCTGCCCTGTGAAGTAGAATGATCAGTGTCAGTCTCTCCCTACTGTCTCAGTCGCTGTGTCAATCTAGCCCCAACAACACAGATGAGGCCTGCTTCTAAAGGTTTTTCTTTGGTTAAAAGATCATCGCAGACATCAAAGGCATTGTGGTCTCATTTGACGTGCCCATTTTTTGTCAGTTTCTGTTAGTCTTTATTTGCTCATTTTGCATTAAACCAAAATTCCTTTCACTGTGAATGGTCTTATAATTGATCATAAATTTCCATCTTATTAACTTCAAAGCTGACATTGCCTTTTACTCCTGCTGACTCTGTTCTCAAAGGTGTCGGTTAAATCCTTTTATAAAAAGGTAACATTTTGTGACATCCAAAATGGCCATCAGGTAAATCAGCTAAACTCTTTACAGAAAGTGTAGACTTACCTGAACAAAAAAGTAGAAGAGTGCCAGAGGAACAATGACAGCCGTGAAGAGGGGTGTAGCAAAACAGATGACAAACAGAGTGCCAAGCACACCAAGGAAGCACATTACCCAGCTGCGAAAGGATAAAGGAATAGCTTCATCGATTGTGAAAATATCCTGCAAAGAGAGAATTTTGTAAGCATCTTTTCATTCAGATACCCTGGTGAGAAGACTTTTGTTTGAATGAAGTAAAAACTTCTTTTCTGATAACACAAATGATCACCTTCACCCATACTTCATACCTTTGCAAAGCGATTAACAATTCTTCCTGTGGGTGTGGTGTCAAAGAAGAGCATGGGGGAGCGAAGGACATTGCCCAGAAGTCTCTTATGAAGAGTGCGAGAAGCGAAGATAGCTCCACGTGCTATTAACGCAGTCCCAACAAACACAAAGAGCCCTGCAAGAGAAAAACCCACTCAGTGATTGCTTACCTGCCATCAGAGAACAGGATTCTATAAACGAGTGCACAGACAGAAGCTCTGACCCACTGCCAGTCTGACAACATTGTTCTGTGGGCTAACCGTTAAGAAGCAGCTTCCAATAGTGCATTCATACGGGACTCCAAAGAAAAACGTTTGACTGGCAGTCAGAAGACACACAAAGTGAGGCTGGAGAAAGTTACAGAACCGACAAAAACCTTGAAAGAGTGGCTGAACTCAGGTTTGCGCATTGTTGGTTATTTTCTTACCTTTTAATGGTTCTTTTGGTTTGTTAAGGTTTTGGAGCTTGTGCTGTTGAATGCCAGTGATTGAACTGGTATGTGCCGTAGATGGCACCACGGTAGTGCCTTGTGCACTATACAGTGGGATGCAAATATTTGGGCAACCTTGTTAATAGTCATTATTTTCCTGTATAAATCGTTGGTTGTTACGATAAAAAATGTCGGTTAAATCTATACTAATAAAAGGCAAAGCCCTCACTCACTCACTCACTCACTGACTCATCACTAATTCTCCAACTTCCCGTGTGGGTGGAAGGCTGAAATTTGGCAGGTTCATTCCTTACAGCTTCCTTACAAAAGTTGGGCAGGTTTTATATCGAAATTCTACGCGTAATGGTCATAACTGGAAGCAGTTTTTCTCCATTTACTGTAATGGAGATGAGCTTCAACGCCGTGGGGGAGTTTCGTGTGACATCATCACGCCTCCCACGTAATCACGCAGTACATAGAAAACCAGGAAGACCTCAAAAAAGCGCTGAAGAAAACATGCATTATATAATTGTGAAGGCAGCGAAACAATAAGAAGCGAGCGAGTGACATATACAACCATATTCATGAGTTCTGCTACTTCGGAAACAAAGCACGATGTAAACCTACACTTTAAATTAAGTTCATAGACAGGCTGCGTCTGGCGTTTGTAATTTAGTGCCTGCCCATATAAGGCCGTCCGTCAGCGGCAATCCAATAGCAAACTCCCACTAAATATTCACGGGTGAAGGACTGTGCTTATGGAGAGGAAGATGAGATGGTCAGGGTGGTGTTTGACACAAACTCAGCGAAACTGCGAGAGAAAGTTTTAAGTGCCAGGACTAAGGTAACATTAAATACAGCCATGGACATAGCACGAGATGGCACCAGCACAGCTGGGAACCTTCGATGCATGTACACCGAGTGGCTCACGTGAACTGACGCAGTGCACAGATAAAAGCAACAGTTCCAAAGAGCGCTGAACAAAAACCGAATTACACAATTGAAAAGGCAGCAAAAAATATGAAGCGTCTGATACATACAAGCATATTCATAAATCCAACTACTGCGGAAACAAAGCACACGTTGGAAAAAGTCAATGTCCCGCTAAAGGAAGACAGTGTAAAAAACCCGTGCATGCAGTGTGTCAGGTCTCAGATAAAGAAGAAGACGAGCTGTTTATTGATGCAGTAAGAAACGAATCGATGAATGAAACCTGTCATCTTTACAACGATTGACAAACACGGAATGTAACTTGAACACAACACATCCTACAAATACGAACCTGATTGAAAGAAATAATGATAATCAAATCCTTGATGACAGCAACACTCAGTAACACTCACAAAACAAATACTGTATATTGACAGTCATGTTACGTTATTTTTAAAATGTTCCCTTTTCTTTTTCTAGCTTTTTAACACACTACTTCTCCGCTGCGATACATGGGTATATATATATGTATATATATATCCCGATCTACATACTCGAATAATGGATACTTTATTCGCCATCAATGATTGTTTTGGTAAAGCCATACTCAGTGTATTCATTAGATGAACGGTAAAAAAGTAAGAGCGAGGGAGGATGACTTATTGAGGCATGCAGGCTGTAGTCTTGCGTCAACTCTATCTGAATTGCGCGATCACATTTGAAAAATATATCTTTTCAAGTTCTATTTAGTCCATATGTGTCAAACTCAAGGGCAGGGCCACATCCGCCCGGCGTAATTATATCCGCCCGCGAGATCATTTTATATACTGTATTATTGTTATTAAAGCCCGGTATATGAAGCGCTGGTAACACAATAAACTACAGATCCCATAATGCAGCGCTTCAGCTGCCTTGCCAACACTTACCGCGTTAATCAAGTCTAGCTTATGATGCTGCAAGTTATTGCGAAGCTAGCTCACACGATGCTGAAGAGAAAAGTTGATTCTGAAAATAGAGCCTTTAAAACCGATGGGAGGCTGAGTATATGTTTACTGAACCCGTGTGTCTCATTTGTGGAGCTAATGTGGCTGTAATTACAGAATTTAATCTAAGACGGCACTATGAGACAAAACATCAGGGTAACCTGAATGCAATGCAGAAGATACAGAAAGCAGAAGAATTAAATAAGAATCTGACACTTCAGCGGGCGTTTTACCCGTGCACAATCACAAAGTGATTTCAAGTGAAGCTGCTTTTATGGGAGACACAAATGCACCAGTGCAATTTGCCCCACTTTCCCTGTTGCCAAGTAATGTTAAACCAAGTCGTCACTACGGTGTTCCCAAATCGCACTTTGCTGATAAACTGAGCGCACTGAGTTTGCACGGCGCTTTGGTGACTTTGAAGAACAAAAAGTCCGTCTACATGCGGCTCGAACCTTGTGCATGTTTGGTAGCACATATCTGTGTGAGAAGCTCTTCTCAGTGATAAAGACTAACAAAACAGCACACAGGAGTCGCCTCACTGATGAGCACCTGCAATCCATCCTGAGAATCTCCACAACACAGAACCTCACACCAAACAGAAACGAACCTGTGCCAAAAAGATGCCAGGCGTCCAGCTCTAAAATGACATATGAGCAAAGACAACTGAATGATTTGATTTGTTATTGCTGAAAGGAACACATTTTATTTATATTTCCAGGTTTTGTTATGCAGCATGTTCATATTTGAATTTGTATAATTTTGACAGGATATATTTTTATGGAGAGCAAAATCTTTTGGGATATTTAAAATCTAAGTTTATTTTTATATAAAATTACATAAGAGTAAAGAAATTTGAATGTTTGTTCTTTTAACGTTTACTTTATTTCTAACTTGTATAATTTAGACAGGATATATTTTTATGGAGAGCAAAATATTATAAGTTGTTTAAGGTTTGAGTTGATTTATTCAGAATAATATTCCTGTCTGTTTTACCATTCCTACCAAAGATATTTCTGTCGACTAAATAAAAATTCCTTCTATTTAAAATTTAAATAGAACTTGAACAAATACGATAGTTCATAATATCCACACAGACTTGCACGTAAGAGCGGAGTTATCCGTTTTAACAAGCAGCGTATTGCACTGATCTGAAATAGCTGTGTGTGTATATATGTAGATATGTATGTATATGTATATATATGTTTATATATGTGTGTGTATATATATATATATATATATATATATATATATATATATATATATATATATGACAGCAACACTCATCACTCACAACAGTGACAAAACAATTACATTGACAATCATGTTACGTTATTTTCAAAATGTTTCCTTTTCTTTTGATTGCTTCTTTAACACACTACTTCTCAATGCTGGGTATTTTGCTAGTATATCATATAGGAGACACACACAGTGATATTTGAGAAGTGAAATGAAGTTTATTGGATTTACAGAAAGTGTGCAATAATTGTTCAAAATCAGGCAGGTGCATAAATTTGGGCACCGTTGTCATTTTATTGATTCCAAAACTTTTAGAACTAATTATTGGAACTCAAATTGGCTTGGTAAGCTCACTGACCCCTGACCTACATACACAGGTGAATCCTATAATGAGAAAGAGTATTTAAGGGGGTCAATTGTAAGTTTACCTCCTCCTTTAATTTTCTTTGAAGAGTAGCAACATGGGGGTCACAAAACAACTCTCAAATGACCTGAAGACAAAGATTGTTAACCATCATGGTTTAGGGGAAGGATACAGAAAGCTGTCCCAGAGATTTAAGCTGTCTGTTTCCACAGTTAGGAACATATTGAGGAAATGGAAGACCACAGGCTCAGTTCAAGTTAAGGCTCGAAGTGGCAGAACAAGAAAGATTTCGGATAGACAGAAGCGAAATGGTGAGAACAGTCAGAGTCAACCCACAGACCAGCACCAAAGACCTACAACATCATCTTGCAGCAGATGGAGTCACTGTGCATCGTTCAACCATTCGCGACTTTACACAAGGAGATGCTGTATGCGAGAGTGATGCAGAGGAAGCCTTTTCTCTGTCCACAGCACAAACAGAGCCGCTTGAGGTATGCTCAAGCACATTTGGACAAGCCAGCTTCATTTTGGAATAAGGTGCTGTGGACTGATAAAACTAAAATTGAGTTATTTGGGCATAACAAGGGGCATTATGCATGGAGGAAAAAGAACACAGCATTCCAAGAAAAACACCTGCTACCTACAGTAAAATATGGTTGTGGTTCCATCATGCTGTGGGGCTGTGTGGCCAGTGCAGGGACTGGGAATCTTGTCAAAGTTGAGGGACGCATGGATTCCACTCAGTATCAGCAGATTCTGGAGACCAATGTCCAGGAATCAGTGACAAAGCTGAAGCTGCGCCGGGGCTGGATCTTTCAACAAGACAACGACCCGAAACACTGCTCAAAATCCACGAAGGCATTCATGCAGAGGAACAAGTACAACGTTCTGGAATGGCCATCTCAGTCCCCAGACCTGAATATAATTGAAAATCTGTGGTGTGAGTTAAAGAGAGCTGTCCATGCTCGGAAGCCATCAAACCTGAATGAACTAGAGATGTTTTATAAAGAGGAATGGTCCAAAATACCTTCAACCACAATCCAAACTCTAATTGGAACCTACAGGAAGTGTTTAGAGGCTGTCATTTCTGCAAAAGGCGGATCTACTAAATATTGATTTCATTTCTTTTTTGTGGTGCCCAAATTTATGCACCTGCCTGATTTTGTTTGAACAATTATTGCACACTTTCTGTAAATCCAATAAACTTCATTTCTCAAATATCACTGTGTGTGTCTCCTATATGATATATTTAACTGACATCTTTTATTGTAACAACCAACGATTTATACAGGAAAATAATGACTATTAACAAGGTTGCCCAAACTTTAGCATCCCACTGTATAAACACTGTCATAAATGTTTTGATCTTTCACCAAAAGGGTGGATTGCTTTTATGATTTCATTTGTTTTATTTATGAGCAGCAGTGATGGTGACAAACCCAAAGGATTATTCAGGAGAATTATTGGTCATAACCAGAGTATGTTGAAATGTTCAGCTAAAGCACCAAAGCCAAAATGAAAAGCTGAAGCCAAAGTCAGACATCTGCAAAGTCCAAAATCCCACTTATACTTTTCCTGACAAAATGTTTTGTTTTATTCCTTTTACTTTTCAAATAACTTCTCTCAATCTCTTTCATAAAATCTTTTTGGGCTTCCTACAGATTCATCATGCAATGATAGCATATTAAAACTAATAGATAATTAACAAAAACATAAGATGATAAAAAAACATATGAAAAACTAAATCCAAAGGCAGACAATTGCAAAATTCAAAACCCACTTATACTTTTCCTGACAAAATGTTTTGTTTTATTCCTTTTAATTTAAGATTTTGGGCATCTTGTTGAGGGCACAACCACCTTTTTTGTTACAAGTATGCAATGTTAAGGGACAGTAGACAGCATCAGAGCAACCAGAAACACAAAACGGGGGCGGCAAAAAACAGCCACACAAAATAGCAACCCCCATAGAAAAATAAAAGCACAATAATGGTGACATGTTGACATCACCAACCTACTCTTAAAACAAATCAACCATAAAAACAGCAATATAGTGCTCTCAAAAATTTTTAAAACATGGTTCAAACAGAGTTCCAACAATCAGAAACATTAAAAGAACCAGAGTTAGACAGAGCTAAAACAACAAGTGTAGTCTGGACAGAGCTGATGTCAAAACACTGGAGGACAAAAAGACTGGCAACCGAATCAAAAGCAATCAGCAGGCTCGAACTCTGGGTGAAACAAAAACAAAAAACTCGACAGTTAATGTCACTTTCTCACACTGCAAAAAGGGTAATCTGTATTGAAATAACGTGAAGTGAAGAAAATTATAGAACATGTGGCTTTCCCTTGGAAAGGATGGTTGCCAAAACCAGGTGAACACAAAGAATGCAGGATGTTGGCATGTGGGTCATACACTACCTAATGATGGGTGGCACTATAGCCAGGAAAACTCCAAAATGGCAAAGTGATCACATTACCCATTGTGATTTGTCTGTGTATTAATTTTTATACATTCTCCTTTGGGGCTTCATATATTTAAAGCTATCTTTTGGAGGTTTCTTAACCAAGGATGTTGATTCTTGTACCAGATGTTTAATTGATTGTGTTATTATACTCATTTATTTTGAAATTTCTTCAATGCCACTTTTGTTTTTAAAAGAAGTTAAAATTTTTGTCCAGCAGTCGCTAGATGGCTTTGGCAATTGTTTTGGCAGAGTCATGGAGGTCAGGACCCCGATGTTAATCACGCAACTGGTTAAAGGGTCGTTTTTCGGAGCAGTTCTTCATTCAAGGTTTATGGATAGAAAAATATATTTTACATGGTAACTTTTGCCTCTTTGATTCTTCCTTACTGTATTTTTTATTCACATCTTGGTACTTTTGCTTAAGATCTTTTGATCTATGATATGTATTATTTAGGTTTTTTTCTCTCAATCTGTTTTCTAAAATCTTCTTGTGCTTCCATCATTATCATCAACATCATCATCATGCAATAATAAAATATTAAAACTAATAAACAGATAATTAATAAAAACATAAAATGATCAAAAGGTTATGATCTCTGCTTTGCTTAAACCATGTCACGTGTCACGCTGGTTCATGATGTCATGGGTGCCATTTTGCACTTGAAGCACATGGTGAGCAAATCCTTACTGACTGAAAGTAGGTGGAAACTCTGCTTGTTATGGTACAGCCAGAATTGCTGCTCTGGCTCAACAGTACACCTTTGAATATTAAATTGTTTTGTATTTATTTTTTTTATTGAGCTTTTATATCTTGTTGTAAATTCTTTTTCATTGAGTTTCATTGTATTGTTTATTAACGTAACACATTTTGGGTTATGTTAAGAATATACATAGTGTTATGTACCCTGCTAAGGTAGAAAAAACTATTTTGTTTGGCCAAAGTGTTTTAAAGTTTTTTTTGCTCTATCCTTATGATATTGTTGAACAGATTGAAGCACATGTTTGAAATGAAATATGCATTATTTAAAGCATAAGAAAATAGAAGGTGAAAGAAAACAAATTTAAGCTGTGATAGCTTCTGCAAAATTTCTGAACAGTTAAGCTGTTTACCCCATTATAATATTATTATTGTCTTTTGAAAACATATTTTTGTAGTGAAGGAACCACGCCGTGGGAAAAACTATGGCACTGCACATTTTCTAAGCATATATAGAAAGTTGAAAATGCATGCATGTAATCCAGTATACAGTAGAAGCAGACAGCACCATATTGGATTGGAAGTTTGGTTTTCCTCTCACATCCCCAAAGACACACAGAATGGGTTAACTAGTTATTCCAAATTGCAGGTATTTATTCATTTGCAGCTCTCTGGAAAGCCAGAGTGCGCTGTTGACTCTTCTCTTCTTCTCTCTGCAGACCAGAAGATTGACAACCGTGACACCACTGATGTCACTTAGGGATTTCGCCCACCTGGACCCGTCTCTTCCTGCCAAGATTCTTTTTTTTACTGGAAGCAATGCCATCTTAGCTTGTCTGCTCTGGAGACTTGCGTAGTTACTATATTTCTTTTCTGTTTAAAGCACTCGTGTCTTCTTTGAATATACAGGGTTTGCCTTCTAGGTGCTCCTAAAATCCTTAATCTGTATATGTCCTTTTGTTACTATATGTGTGTGTATATATATATATATACAGTAATCCCTCCTCGATCGCGGGGGTTGCATTCCAGAACCCCCCGCGATAGATGAAAATCCATGAAGTAGAAACCATATGTTTGTATGGTTATTTTTATATATTTTAAGCCCTTATAAACTGCCCCACACTGTTAACATTATTAGAGCACTCTAGACATGAAATAACACCCTTTAGTCAAAAGTTTAAACTGTGCTCCATGACAAGACAGAGATGACAGTTCTTTCTCACAATTAAAAGAATGCAAATAGATCTTCTCTTCAGGAGCAGAGAATTTCAGAGAGAGAGAGCGCTGGCAAAGAAAAGCAAACAATCAAAAAATCAATACGTGTGCTTTTAAGTTTGCCGCGGCATTTTTAGAGGAGCGTCAGTATCTTCTAAGCAAACAGCCCCTCTGCTCACATCTCCTCCGTCAGGCGCAGAGAACTTCAGAGAGAGAGAGAGAGAGAGAGTGAGATTAAAGCAGACGATCAAAAAATCAATAAGTGTGCTTTTGAAAGCACCGCGATAAAGCGGCATTACTTAGAGGTGCGTCCGTATCCACTAGGCAAACAGCTTCTGTGCAAACAGCCCCTCTGCTCACACCCCCTCCGTCAGGCGCAGAGAATGTCAGAGAGGGTGAGATAGAGGCAGAGAGAGACAAGCAAACAATCAAGCTCCGCGCGGGATGCATATCTTATAGCATTGAGGAGTTTTATTTAATATGTAATACGTGCTCTGATTGGGTAGCTTCTAAGCCATCCGCCAATAGCATCCCTTGTATGAAATCAACAGGGCAAACAAACTGAGGAAGCGTGTAGCATAAATTAAAAGACCCACTGTCTGCAGAAATCCGTGAACCAGCGAAAAATCTGTGATATATATTTAGATATGCTTACATTTAAAATCCGCGATAGAGTGAAGCCGCGAAAGTCGAAGCGCGATATAGCGAGGGATTACTGTATATATATATTGTGGCAGTAGGGGGCGCTAGTGCTCCCTTTAACCCTCAGGTACAACTCCAGACACCGGATAAAAGTCCAAGACTCTTTTATTCTTTTACAAGACAGTGCACCAAGCACCTCCCATACTACACTATTCATCAACCAATAACTAACTCCTAATAAACTCTCCTCCTCGCCCAGACACTTGCTCCTCTACCTTCCAGCTCAGTCAATCAATCAACCAATCAACATAAGCAGCACATTTTTGGCATGCAAGTTGAAAACCGGCATACTCAAAACAGCAGAGGGGAACAGTGACATTCGATCAAATGTGGGTTGGGGAGGGGGGTTCCCCACATGAAACTGTGAGCAACAGCTTGATTCAGTGACACTTGATCAAAGAAGGGAAAACTAACTGCTCCGAAAATTAACACAGGCAGAATGTGAAACAGAACCCATGACGCTTGAACTGTAGAAGTGCACTCCAACGATGCTTCAGTTATACTAAGCAGTACCCACAAATCAAGCATAGCATTAAGTCTTTCAGCAGAGGAATCATTGTCAATAGAATCAAAACTGTAATTTACGATCTTCATATTCCGTTCTACTAGTGCTCTGTAAGTTTTCTGGGACTTCCTCTACAGTATGTTAATTTTTTTAAGAAGATGACATTTCCCCAGTACAAACCTCAAGTCTTATTGTACATCAATAAAAAGAATCCCTTTGCAATGTCACAAAAACTGTATCCTTTCACTGTATGTGACTAAACGTAGGAGTTATTGATAAAATTTTAGATTTACTCAGCAGTGATGCATCGCTTGCCTCAGCATATACATGTTAAAATCACAACATGGAAATGTATGATTTATTAGAAAGAAGACACCCTTAGGTATTTAAAAATACCCTTATTGTTTTTGATCGATTTGTGGATTTATTACAAAGTACACAAACAACTTTGAAATATGGCGGTGTCCATCACATGCATAAGTGGCTACAATTTCTTGTCATTTTTGATGCAGTATCTTATATAGCAGAGAGGTTACATTATAATGTGACTTTTTATGATACACAGTTTCTGCGGAACACAGCCATGCTACATCTCTAGGTTGCCTGTAGTCAGAGAGATCACGATAAAGTTAAGTGGTATATGCTCAGTCTAACATGTTAGATCTGCATATAAGCTAACTTCACAGGCAGATTGTTTTATAGAAAAGGGACCCGATGTTGGTATAATGGTGGACTGTGGATTATGGACACAAAGAACTTCCATTTTAAATCATATAACCTAAGGATCTAATCCCATTTTTACAGTATTGAGTGACACTGGAGCAAATTGCCTTAACTATCTGAACTTTGTTTCTGGAAAGTGTGCATCGTATTGTGATGGTAATCACCAAAAGACCTCCATTCATTCATCCATGGTTGATAAAGGTTATCAGTGCCAGATATAGCTCTTCCATAACTGGGCAAAAGGCAAAAACAACCACTGCAGTAAACAGAAGAGCACCATAAGAGGTGATACAAAAACATAAAATGATATCTCCAGTGAGATGCTTCCCTGGGTCATTTTGCTATATTTTTACCCTTACATTAAATGAATCTGAAAGTATTATTTGACTAAACAGACATACCTTGAATGATCCCTAGAGCCCCAAAGACCCCCAATCTCATGTCACGTTGAGAGGCAGGATATGTTTCATTGTAATATTTCAAAGAATCACCAGTCCAGTCACTTAGCCACAGGTTCTGTCCAATGAAAGCCACATTCTGTATCAGATAGGCCAGGCATACAAGGATCGAATAACCCCATCCTATGGCTTGCAAGTACTTTAGATAAACTGAAAGCTTCACCTGAAAAGCAATTCATGAAAATAAGTGAAACCAAATGGTGGAATCCAGAGGAGCAACAAAAAATCTCATGATATAACAAAACAGGATGATACAAATGGCACCCCGCCCCTGCCCCAGATGAATTTCTAAGCAAAAATGGGAAGGGAAGCTTTCCTACCCTCCCGGTTTCCATAGCCTCCTTTTCGATCAGTCGCTGGCCCTTCTGTACAGTCTGAGTTGCCACCATATGGTCAGCTTGGGAAACTTTATTTGACAAGCTCTTCCTCTGCCTTTTACTATATAATAAAAAATGTGTTTGTTTTTTTTTAAATAAAAGGGCTTATTTTGTTTTTCTGTTTTGCAAGATATTAACCTGATTAACCATTCTTTATACTGCCTACCTGCCACGGCACATACTCCGCTGCAAACTGTTTTCACGTTTCATGGACACCGTTACTGCATCTTCGGGAGGGTCATCTGCTTGAGGCTCCAGACAGTCCTGAAATAGTTCTGTCTCTATGAAGTCTTCTGACATGTCTGTATGGCAAAGGGAGATTGCGTTTACTTGATACTTGATGTCTTCGCTTGCATATCTCTTAAACATCTACAGTGGGTATAATTAAAATAAATGTCAACTCTCTGCTATTGTGTATGCAGTTGGTAGGCATAAGTCATTAATCATAATGTGCTCCTGGGATACAAAATTATAGTTGAGGGTGTAACAGGAAGGACATCATCATGGCCACCATCCACACAAATAAAATACAAAAATAGGGTAAAAAATTTAATATTTATTGAGTCATGCAAGGGAGGGATAATGAAAAGGGACAAAACAAAGGAAAAAACAAACAGAAGATATGCTGTCAGGGGTCCTGAACCCCATTCTACCCACTAGGAAGGTTCTCATGTTCCACCAAATATAATTTCTTTTGGGAATAAAATAAAGAAAATTGAAAATAAAATAAAATAGAAAAAGGGTTTTGAATAGTGTTTTAAGCCAGAGATTGTAACCACAATCATAATCAGACAAGACTTGCAAAGAGTTTTTTTTTTAATCAAAATTCTGTTATTTTACCAGAGTCAAAATACTAGGATGCAAACCAAGTGGAGATAAAAGAGCCATAAGACAAAACCAGCATATTGAAATCAAGGCTATCTAACCACAGTAGTTGACTGATCAAATCCATATCTGGGACAAATGGGCTCCTGTGCCACCACTGTAATTTATTAGCATCTGAAAAAGATCCCCTAGCAACTCACTATCTGCCCAATGCGACACACTCGAAACTTAAATTACAATTTCCCCAACCAAGAAATAAAATCAAAGCCAAATACATGCATCTCATGAATCCAAAAAAATAATTCAAGGCCAAAAGACATTTTCTAATCTGCCAAAATCTGTCATGATTTATGATTTATATTCCTTTCTTGGAATCATTAGAGTCTTAAGAGTTGTTTATATCTTTTATAGGGTTTTGTAGCTTGTACAATTTGTTTCTGAGGTCTTTTTATCTTTGGTTAACACTAGAATCCCTGAAGCCTATGACAAAACTCATAATACATGGCCACCATAAATTCCTTTGCACCTCTACTCATCAGCGCCATATGCTTTTATTATAGTGACAATAATAGCAACTCAATACTCAAAACGCTTGGACTCAAACCGGCAACCTTTGGGTTATGAGGCAGCACTTCTTACCTCTGCACCATCCAAGAATACATATCAATGTTTTGTCGATTGACATTTGAGCTTGGGTTTGTAACTCATTGACCGCAACATGTAAATTAAATTATTTATTTTAATTTGGTTATATTCTTGAATAAAAGCGCATGTGTTTATTTCATATTTGGACTAAAATCTTCACACACTATACACTTCAAGTCATTAGTAGCATAACATGGAAAAAGTTTCTGCTTTAGGTATGTGTTCAGCATTTCTTGCCATGCATTTCGCTTCATTCTACCCTTACCCAGATCTTTGTAGACACAAAACACACATGAAATGTCTATATTCCAAATAATGATTACCCTATACAACTCCAGGCACCTCACTCCCAGATAAAGAGACTTGAGCTGGGAGAACTTTTTGGCCGAGTTGAGCTCTGTCGGGGTGGATGGAATAGCAGGCTGCTTGCTGCTTGTGCTGATCGACACATTTACAAAACAAAAGTATGTGTTCTTTCAGTTGCTTACAAAGCAACACGTAATCATTTCTTTCCTCTTTCATTAATATCTAGGTGAGTAACGTGTTCATTTTTTTTTACTTTTTCTGGTTTTCTTGCCTCAAGCAAATCAAAAGAAGACCTTACTTTTCAAAAACAACTAGAAAATAGTTTCATTAGATTTCCTAAATACTTAAAGCAAAATCAATTGAACTCCATGCTAAACAATAAACAATTAGACATATAAGCCAAAATTTAAAAAAGGTATTTTTTAGGTAATTCAAAAGTCAAGACACAATAATACTCTAATAAGGAAAAGGCTAAGCAATACAAGAATTCCAAACTGACCATAGCTCATACAATGCAACATTTTTACTGAAGTGAGTAAAGGGGAGCCAACAACAAGAGAACAAACCCAATGGTTGAGCTGTTAGTCTGGGGCCTGCATGACCCTCTAATAGCGGGTCAGACTGCTATCCCATTAGCAGCACACCTGCATGAATGTGTAGCCTCGCCCCCAGGGGTAAACATAAACAGGGAAAGGCAACAGAAAAGCTCAAACAAGATCATTACTAAAAAGAAAATTACAAAATGATTACCAAAAAGTAGCGTATACATAATAAAATACAGTAAATCCTCACTGAGGATTCTGTTCACCTGATTCACTTATCCAGTATTATAAAAGTCGTCTAATAACACCTATCTGCAGATAACATCCTTCCTGCTGTCTGCAAGACAGGGCAAAGGTGGACATCAAGAGGCTGTATTTGCAGCAGGAAAAAATAAATTTAGATAGGCGTTTTATTCATGAGCAACATGTGAGATTGAGCGATAGCAGGTCTGTGATACCCTTAAATGTCTGAGGCTGAATGCTCACTACATTGAATGGATTGACATGTGTCCACCTGGAGCTGCAAGGTGTAGGCAAGCTGTTGAACCCTGTTCATGATGGGGAGCAGGGCTTGAAATTGCTCAACATGAACAAGAAATTCCCAGTGTGTGGATCATAAGCTTGCACTGATTTAGTCTGTGACCTTTGTCCACACCATTTATTACAACAGATTGGATGGTTTAGTGTGGTCCTCCTTGCTGTGGTTGCTCACAGCCTCTGGCAGAGCAGCTAGAAGATGACTGTAAAGGTCCTGAAAATGTTTCTGTGGGTGAAATAGTGGAAGGATTATTACCAAGCCTCGAGGGGCAAGAGCAAGGGTCTGGTTTGTCTGTCAGACCCCTTCCTCACACACTGGTCCTACCTCGTCCTGGCATCCCACCTGAACCTAACTGCATTTTTCCCATTGGATCAGTTTTTCAGTACCTGCAGTTTCCAAATCAGTGTATTTTTTTCAGGAACATAACCCACATGGATAACAAGAATTAATTACAAATAAATTAAATAATAGAAAAAGGTAATTAACTGTGGTGGGCTTGTGCCCTGTGTTGGCTGGGCTGGCTCCAGCAGACCCCTGTGACCCTGTAGTTAGGATATAGCGGGTTGGATAATGGATGGATGGAAAAAGGTAATTAAACATGATTACATATAACAGCAATAAACAGAACAAAAGCCATCAAGCTTTGACATCCTGGTAGTACCTAATGTCTGCCAACTTCCTTCTAGCCAGACACCCTTTCACATTTAATAATTTCATTCTTTGTGTTTATTCTTATTTATAACTAGGGGGCTCTGCTCCCTACTCGCCTTGCTTGCCAATCCCCGTGTGGGCCCTACGCTCTAGTAATTTCCCAAATCTGCCACGTGTGACAAATCGTACTGTGCTTTTGAATAAACACAAATATCAACTCTGTCTTTGATATCTCCATCTTTCAAAACTATTATCGCTGTCAATTCATCACATGTTGGTTTATTATATATGCGAGCATGATCTTTCGGATTCATATAGAAATCCAAGAAAACTTCTTTGTCTGTGTTTTCAGATAAATTTTGTGTAAAGTGTGATACTTTTGGATGTATGGATTTGTATCTATTATTGGCTGTAGAATTTTTAATATATACAATCATTTAACACTTTCGATTCTATGTTAGCATCATTTCTCCGTGATCATAAAAATAAACCTGAATGAATTGTGGTTTCTTTGAAATTAAACTTGTAGTAGATTTAATTGTTGTGGGACCACAGATTCTCATAGCGTATGATCCTGAATCGTGTAAATCTACGTTTTGAGCACTGAGTGATGCGAATGTGAACAGATTATTGTAGATTTGGATATTTTGCCTGTAGTGTTTGTGGATTTCACTTTCACCATATAACAAATCTTTTAATTTTCATGGACATACCTCTTCATTGGGAAGAAGCACTACTTTTTCCTGATGGCAACACTAATTAGACAATCTACAAATCTCCGACTTAAACTTTAAAACCAAACAATATCTACATGGGACTTAAAATTATCTCTGAGAATGTCTCATCTGAGATTTCCTTTTATAATAGAGAGATTTACATTATTTTTGGCTTAACCCACTGGTAATCATTACAGCATGGGCTTAATTTGTGTAGAGTCCTCATGTTCTTCCCAAACCCACATTGGCTTGATATGAGAGTGTCTTGTGACAAATTAGAGGATCCAGTGACTATCTGTTATATCACAGATAGATTTATTTCCATAAACATAAACATAAGTTGGTCTGTCACAAGGACTGTGCAAATATGGAGAATGCTGAGATAAAGAGGCATAATGTGACACACCTTTTGTTTTCTGTTTTTTTTCATCATTTTTAGCATAGGTGCTAAGGAATTTAGAAAATGCCTTTCCACTGGCTTTCAGAGCCTGGTAAGAACCAACTTCAGAAACTTCTCCATTCACAAGCACAATGATTTCATCAACCTCAGGTAGGAATTTCACTCCATGGGTCACCAGGATTCTTGTCTGTAATAGAAAGATAACAGCGAGAGGATGGAGAGGTTAACTCTGGGATGAGCAACAACTTGCTAAGCAGCAACAGAATTACTCACTGCTACAGTACAGTAGGCCACCCCCTCCATCTAGCATAACCATCATCTTTGAGATAGATTTTGAGAATAAATAATTTCAGAATATTACAAAAGATGCATTTATCTTTGAAAAAGTAAAGAACTGTTTATTATTATTATTAATAATAATTATTATTATCATTATTTATTTAAAACTAGAAGGATAACTCCCACCCAATATCACTGTTTATATTATTTTTAAACACATTCCAGTTTAGGGAGTAAGCCCAACAGAGAAGCAATCAGGCAACGGGTAAACAGGTGATCAGACAGCTAGCTGAGCAAACTGAGGAGAAACACGAAACAACAAAAGATTAGGTACGAATTAGTTAAACTTGGTATTGATCTTGTTCTACTATTTACTGAGATAGCGCTTAGACCCAAGGATTGTCTCCTCTTAGTCTGGTCTTGATCCTCAGCTAGTATGGTATTACAGCATCTCAAGTACATTGCAATTGACCCTTTGTGTCTCCTGTTTAAATAAGTGGTGTTTTCAAAGGTGATTTAGGGTGGGACTGGATTAGGGTTAGTCACAGAAGTCATCATCTCTCTTTCTCTAATTGAGTGCACAGATTTTGTGAAGGAGGACAATAGTCAGTCTCAGAAAGTGAAAATTAAATGCTGCTGCATGACTTCTTTTACAATGTAACCATAATCCTGGCACACATAAGCAACATGAATATGTATTTGTATTGGCTAAAACCAATTCATTACTAATTGGTTGGTTTTTTTTTTGTTCATCAAACATATTATCATTTTGTAAAGTTCTAATTTATATTCAAAGGACTGAAGACAATAAATCCTAAAATCAACCATCTGAAGAGGAAGAGGAGAATCTATTGAATAGGAAAACTGAGAAATCATTCTGTCCTATCATGTCCAGAGAAACAATTCTCTTATTGGCTACAGGCTGGACTCTAGACTTCCAAATTACAGGTAGCCTAGACAACTGCATTGTGTTGGAAGTGGCAGTAATGTTAGTAGTATTGTTACACAACCTTCCTTGACCACGTATACATCTCACATGTGAGTAGCACCTTCGTATTTCTTTTACATTTCAATACAAAATATTTAAACCTGCACCATGGGTTAGTTATTAGCACTTCCCCGATTCCTACTTTGTGCTTAAAGCTGCTGGGATAGGTTCCATCTCCATGTTCCCATGAACTGAATTGAACAGGTATGGCTAGATAAGGTTAAATAAGGAATCCATATGGGTGGCCACATCTTGGTGTCTGCCCACCTTCTACAAATCCAGTTAAGCTCAGTAACATCTTCTCAACAAGGACACCAACTGACAGGATAACTGGATATTCATACTTCAGACCGTTCACACATTAGGTCTTAATGAAGTTAATGTGTTTCTTATGATCTAACAGGATAAAAACGCTAACATTACATTATCCTTTTCTGCTCATTTCCGCTACATCAAGTCCTGTACCAGATAGGCATTTGTTAGATGAGCAGTCACAGGTGTATACTCCATACTTAACACTCTAATTGTGGTATTCTCTTTTTTTGGATAAAATAGTTTACACTTACATTCATATTTTTATTTTCATTTTTTTTTACACTTAAACCTTGATATAGTGCATTGAAGTCCTTTTATCATGCATTATGGGTTGTTACTATTACCTTCTTTTTCTTTAAACTTTCTCCATATTTTTATATTTGTACATAAAGATTTCATTTTGGTTAATTTTGTTGTTTTACAACCACAGTTATCAGTTTCTTCTGACAGCCATTATTTTCTCTTTATTTGGATACTGATGTAAGTAACAACAACAACTTTTATTCTAATAGCACACTTTCATACAAACAAAGTAGCTCAAAGTGTTTCACAAGATGTCAAAGAAAAAGTTGTAAGGAAAGAAAAAACAAATAAACTTGATTAGGTGAGAATATTAATGAATAAGTAGATAAATAAATCCATACAATTTTATAAAACATAGGTATATAATCAGTAGAAGTGTTGAATCCTTATATGCAATATCATACATAATGTACTGTAAGTCTCTAAAGAGGAGTTCGGTGACAAAGTCTGATGGCCAGGAGGACAGAAATAGATCTCTTTGTTTAATCTGTACTATTTGCATATTCTAGTTCTTTCCCTTGTTTTCATATACAACTTTATTTTTCATCCAGTAATTAAACAATGGCCCAGAAGAAGAATTTATTCTACTTGAAACGTGTTGGCTGTAATCATCATTGCCCAAGCTATATAAATTATAACAGGACTTTAATTGTAACTCATGGCACACACCCTCTTGAGTTTTTGACTGTGTTTTTTGTAAACATTTATATTATTCAAAGTTCCCATGGATATTTCAGTGATTATAACATTTTATATTTCTTTTTTTTATTTTATTAATTTTATTCAAATCCATACAAATCAATCATTTTTTTACAAAAAGAATAATTGAGTTAAGGACAAATTGATCGCCACCCCTGAGAGAGAGAGCAAGGCAAACGGTGTGAAATTTAAGGCTTGTAAAAATACCTAAATTAATAAATTCTCTGTGCTTTATGAGCTTATTTTAAAATATTACTGATTAGATCCTGCCATGTTTTGAAAAAAGTCTATGGATCCTCTAACTATAATCCCCTTTATCTGATCAGTATTTCGACAATGTATTGGCAGTGGTTCAATGGCAATTGCAAACAGTAGTGGTGACAAGGGGCATCCTTGTCTCATAACACGTTCTAGTTTAAAGTAGTCTGAGCAAATGTTGTTGATATAAACTGAAGCTTCTGGGTTAGTATACAGTAATTTAATCCATGCACAAATGTTCGGGCCAAACCCAAACTTCTCCAATGTAGTAAAAAGGTATTTCCATTCAATCATGTCAAATGCTTTTTCTGCATCCAATGATAATAATATTTCTGGGGTGTTTGATTTAGTTGGTGAGTATATTACATTAAACAGGCGTCGAAGATTTGAAGATAAGTGTCGGCCCTTATTAAATCCAGTTTGACCTTGTGATATTACCGTGGGGAGCACTTTCTCCATCCTTCTAGCTATGATTTTCGAGAGTATTTTAATGTCATTATTCAGAAGTGAAATTGGTCTGTATGATACACGTTGTAATAAGTCCTTATTTTGTTTCGAAAAAACGGTGGCGAAAAGTTTGAGGAAGAGTTTGGTTATCTCTGGCTTCTGTAAATGTTGCTAATAGGAGGGGAGCTAGCTGAGCGGAGAATTTCTTGTAAAATTCTGCAGGGTAGCCATCAGGGCCTGCTGCTTTCCCATCTTGGAGTGACTTTATAGCATCTAGTAATTCTGATAATGCCAGAGGTTTATCAAGTTCCTCCACACTAAAAGTGTCTATTTGTGGTATTTGTAATGTATCCAGAAATGCATTAGATTGTGTATTGTCTTCTTTAAACTCAGTAGTATATAGGGATTTATAGTAGTCTCTGAAAGTGTGCATTATATTTTTGTGTCGACGATTTTATCTCCGTTCGCGTTAGTGATTACTGAGATTGCGTTGCGCACTTCTTGCTTGTGAATTTGTTAAGCTAAAAGCTTATTAGCTTTCTCTCATGTTCATAGTAATGATGTCTGGATTTATAAATTAGTTGTTCAGTTTCTTTAGTTGTCAGGAGGTTTAGTTCTGAATGCAGAGCCTGTCGTTTCCTATGTAGAGTCTCGCTTGGTAGTCTGGCATGTTCTTCATCTATTCTAGTAATTTCGCTTTTATCTCTGCTACTTTCTTGGTTTCTAATTTATTTCTGTGGGAAAGATATGAGATAATCTGTCCTCTTAAGAAGGCCTTAAGAGTTTCCCAGAGTATTCCTGCAGAGATCTCTGAGGATGTATTTGTCTCTAGAAAGAATTTGATTTGTTTGGATATAAATTCTGTACAATTAATATCTGCTAATAGAAGTGGGTTTGAGATGCCATCGGCAGGGTGAGTGTATGGGGCTTAGTAACTTTAGATCCAAAATCATAGGTGCGTGGTCAGAAATAACAATAGCATTGTATTTGCAAGATTTAATCATAGGCAAGAAGTTATTGTCTATAAAGAAATAATCAATCCTTGAGTAGCAATGATGTACTGGTGAGTAGAAAGAATATGTTCTTGAGTTTGGGTTTAAAAACCTCCAGGGGTCTGATAAGTTTTGATCAGTTATAAACTTTGTAATTATCTTTGCGGTGTTAAATGCCGTTCCCCCTGTGGAAGAAGTCCTATCTAAGAGTGGATTTAGAACACAATTAAAGTCCCCAGCCATTATAATTTTGTGAGTGTTCAGATTGTGAATGGATGCAAATAAATTTTGTATAAATTCCTTATCATCAACATTAGGTGCATAAACATTTATCAAGATCATTTTACAGTTAGATAAGTCTCCCATGACCATTACATATCTCCCTTCAGGATCCAATACTACATCTGATGCTACAAATGGGACTGTTCTATGTATGAGAATTCCCACACTTCTAGTTTTCTTTGTAAAACTAGAATGGAACATTTGGCCAGTCCAGTCTTTTTGCAGCCGGAACTGATCCTTGCTTAGTAAGTGGGTCTCCTGTAAAAATACTATTTTAGCATTTAGACCTGTTAGGTGAGAAAGTACTTTCTTTCTCTTTAATTCGTGATTCAGGCCTTTAACATTCCAGCTCACAAAGTTAACTGTCCTATCATGGAGACGTTGATTCTGAGTTTTTGATGTCATTTTATAGTCTTAACTGGAAGTGAGAGAGCTTCGGCCTTAATTTCCTATTTCCCCTAGAGTTATTGCCATGCAGCCTATTATTACGTTGGTAGTTATAATTATAAAGATTAAGAGGATAGATTAGGTATAGATCAAGCCTGCTCTCTTTCTCTTATATTTCTTTGTGTTAGATATTTTGCTTTACTGATGTTAATAACATTGATTCTAAATTAAATTCTTGTGATAATGTAAATTAACTCTTTTGTCAACTTGTTATATTTAAGGTATTTACCTAGTTTTCCTGCTTATCCATCAATTTATAAAACTTACCTTGTTTGCCAGGAGCCCTTTGGGTCCAATCACCTTTTCAAAAAGATGCTTTCCAACATGTGCATCCACAGCTGACAGAGGGTCATCCAGGATATAAAGATCCGTGTTGCTGTACACAGCCCTCGCCAGGCTAACCCGCTGCTTCTGACCCCCACTCAAGTTAATCCCCTGGTAAAAAACATTGAGTCAGCATTAAGAAAGCACACAGGGATATGAACTGGACATTTGGAGTGTCATTTTATGCTACATGCTGTGCCTAACAGGATGTGATTTCAACCTGTCATATGCAACGGATTTCAAACCATAGCTCTCTTTTGACTCATTATACAGCCCTGAGCTTGTTACTACATCCCGAATGCAAAACCCTTCAAGTCAACAACAGTACTGCATGCTGATCTTGTAAGTCACTGTGGGTAAAAAAATCAGCCAAATATTCTAAAGATAATTCAGACATGCTCAATTTGTTGCAGACCAGGAAAATTTAAAAAGTTTCAGTTAAGCCAATTGCTATTTTATGACCTGAAGTGTTTTGCTGCTAGTATTAAAATCTCTAACAAAGTGAGGTAATAAATAAAAAGATTTCTTTCCATAATTCAATAAAATTGAGCTTTTTTGCATAAAATATTTTTAAATGTATCTTTTACCATTAGATCAGTCACAAAGTTAGTGACTTGTATGACATTACTCTGTACCCACATGGCATAAATGTAACATGCAGTCGTATTGTTTACTCGTTAACACTAGAATCCCTGAAGCCTATGAAAAAAGGCATAATGCCGGGCCACCTTAAATTCCTTCACACCTCTCTATCAGCGTGTTTTGTTTTGCAAAAGTGTGAATCAGCACAAGCTGCCTACTATCCCATCCTCCCAAACCGACGGAGCTGAAATGAGACGCAGAGCTCAAGTCTGTTTATCTGGGTGTGAAGTGCCTTGAGTTGTATAGGATAAATAATATAATTTTATTTGGAATACATACATTTCATGTGTGTTCCATTTCTACCATAATCTGGATAAATATAGGATGACAAAAATGTGAGACAAGAAATTCTGAACAGATAATTAAAACAGAATTTTTTTCATGTATAATCGATACAATGTTGACGTGAAATGCATAATATGTGAAGACTGAAGTTCAAATATCAAATAAATACTTTCACAAAAGGTATGACAAAACAAGTGCCCCTTTATTCAAGAATATAACCAAAGAAAAAGAAATTATTCAATTTACATTTTGCTGTCAATATGTAAAAATCAAAGTCCATTTATAAATCACATTGGCTTTTTAGGTTATATTCTTGAATAAAGGTGCACTAGTTTTGTTATACCTTTTGTGAAAGTGTTTATTTAATACTTGATCTTCAGTCTTCACACATTATACATTTCACATCAACATTTCAGAAATTATACATGAAAAAAGTTTATGTTTTAGTTATGTCTTCAACTTTTCCTGCCTCACATTTCCTGTCATCCTACATTTATCCAGGTTGTTGCAGACATAGAACACACATTAAATGTATGTATTCCAAATAAAGATATATTATTTACCCTATACAATTCCAGGCACCTCACACCCAGATAAATAGACTTGAGCTGGGAGAACTTCAACTGCATTGGTGGGGGATGAGATAGCAGGCTGCTTGCTGCTTGGGCTGATTGACACAATTGCAAAACAAAGACTGTGACTTTTTTTCGTAGGCTTCAGGGATTCTAGTGTTAATGCTTTAGCTACTAATGCTTAGTGCTGCAGATATGCAAGTGTGGTTGAAAAAATACCTACCACATTCAGTCACTCAAGAATATAAAGTAAAAGAATAGATACACAGGACATTTGATAGACTTGGGTTACTAAAAAGAAAATTAATCTAAAATCAAAGCACTGGTTAGTTGCACAGAGGAGCACACAGTCCTAACCTTCTCTCCGATTTCCGTGAGGTCTTTCCCTGGAAGAAGAGGCAGGTCTGGCAGCAGAGCACAGGCCTCCAGGGCTGCCTGGTAGCGACTCATTTCCAGATCTGAGCCAAACAGGATGTTGTCTCGCAGGGTAGCATTCTGAATCCAGGCTTGCTGAGGTACATAGGCCATAGAGCCCTGTTAATAAACATCAATAATCAATGAGTCAAAATAATCGTGAAAATACAGAATGTGGATTGTAGTGATATTTGGGCTTTTTAAAACCCTTTTAGTGGACTTATCATTAGGTAGTCCATATTTATTTTACAGCATTTGGCAGTTCACTCAGTTTGAAATTTGAAATGATCTTGTATGAGCAGAAGTATAGGTGTGTGCAATGGACCAGCGTCCTGTCTGGGGATTTTTCATGTCTTGTGTCCAGTGCTTCCAGGATTAGACTCCTGCATTCTACAATGCTGAATCAGATTAAGTAGGCTTTACAATGTTATACCACATTTGGTTCAAATCAAAGTGCATATAACAAGTGCACAGCACAACTCATAGTGCTTCTACAAGTGGAGGCAGCCTTAGTTAAAGTGAGCTGATCAAGTTGATGTAGTTAGTCAGTGGGTTTAGACTAAGCCAGCAACCCTGAGCTTTTAATTTTGTTTGTCTTAATGTTTTTATTGTATTTATCATCATAGCTAGTATATACATATGTTGTGATCTGATTTTGTTTGCATTTTCTTGCATGTCATGTAGGATTTTGCACTTTACTATTATTTTGTGTTAGTATATTTCATTTGCTATTCTTACAAGGCAACATTATTTTGCTTAAATGGTAGAGATTTTGTGTTAGACATGGCCATGACCATATTGTTTACTGATGCAATGCCAGTTGCTGTTCCTGTGACATGGAAGTCATATGATGTTTTTTATGTCATTATTCATATACAGTACTATGTAAGAAGGTGGCTCACATCCCAGTCAACTTAGCTTTGGTTCATGTTACACAACTCAGTCTGTCTTGGCGCTAGTTAATAGTAATTAACTCAATATCTTTTTTGGATTTTTTAAAAATTGAATTCTTTGTGGTTAATTTTGAGTTTTGTTAGTGCCTTTTGTTCTGACAGCAGTGTAAGTTTGATTCCTCCAGAACTTCTAACTCTGGCCTGTTTTCAAAGATATCTGCCTGATCATAAACTAATGACATCATCCCATGGTTTTACTACTCTAATCTTTCTTTTGACCACCATGTCCATAACAATAAACTGGTGCCTACACTGATTGAGCAGTGTCACATGAAAAACGTAATTCCTTGCGGACTCATCTTAGGGAAAATGGTATTTAATGAAATTTTTTAAGGCCTATGAGGGCTTCTCACATCATGTGTCAATTCATTTGTCCAATTAAACCTTCATATGTTATAATTTGTTCTAGCGCTTGCCTTTGATCCATAGCTCATTCCCTTTGGTCTTTTTGGTTTTGTCCTTGCTTATTAGGGTCTGAATTCCTTCAGTTACCCACAGCTGGTTAATGTTGCTCAGGCTGCAAACCCAAAGTCAGTCCTTGGTGGACTTAATAGCTTAACTATTAATTAAAGTGAGATTATTTAGTGGAAAGTTTGTTTTCTCACAACTGGTTATGTCCTAGAAATTCTAGCTTACTTTTAGCACTCCAGTGTAGTTATTTAGGCAATGTGTGTTTCTGGATCCACCTTTTGGATTTAATGTCTCATCACCTTCTGTTTCTCCTGTTTGACTTTTAATAAGTTGGTTTTAATGTCTTTTCCTTTGTTGTTTCTCAAAGCGTTCTTCCGGTCAACTTTTAATCTTGTTAAAGTATTTTTGAGCTCCTTCTGCTCCTGTGTCATCCCCTTGTTTACAATTAATTTAGTTACTAAACTGGTTTCTTTAAGAGTTTTCAATAAAAGTCAGAGTTCTTGTTTAACTTATACCTTGAGATACCTGAGATGTCTATCTTAGATGGAAATATTTGGTCCAATTCAAGCAGGACACTCAGAGATCCAGTGAAATGTGAATGCATTTACTTTTTATATTCCTGCTGTTTAGAAGACTACACATGCCTACACTTGATAAAACGGCTTCACATTAAATTGGTATTATAGACTTGGAGTGCTTCACAGTTTGTCTTCTCAGTTGTCTCTGCAGTTAGGCACATTAAGAGCACTTAAAAATGTCTGTAAGACCAAAGATAAAGAAAGTATTGTAGTGAAGTGTGTGGAATCCTACACAGCACTTTGATTGTTATTTACGACTTAGATGACAGATGTATTGATTACTATTTTATAATATCTACTTAGCGAGATGGGACAACAAATACTTGAAATAGCTAACATTCACACTCCAGGGGCCCTGTAAGGTCTGACTGGCTGGTGTCATTGAACTGGCTGGAGTGGTCATGGTATATCGAAGGAGTCAGGACGGTAGCAGTAGACATCTGACATTAAAAACGATGATCAATTCCATGTCGAAGAAGCATTAAGGAGAAGGCTGTAATGAATACTATTTATGGATTTTCTGATTTTTTTTTCACTTTTGCTGTTTCAGGGAGATGAAGAATAAGAGCAACTAATTACTTATATTCATTTGATTTGATACATACTAGCTAAACATAGGAGAGGTGTGGTGGTGCAGTGGCTTGCACTACAACATCTTAGATACACTGAATCCAGGATCAGATCCTCATCCTGTTACTATGCTGTGCAAGAGAGTTTTGTCCTATTAATCTTCTTACAAAAACATTCCATATAGGTTCATTGAACTTTCTAAAATGACATAGTACTATTGAGCATAAGATTCAATGGATTAGCATTGCACCCAAGGTTGATGTCTGCCTTAAACCCAGAGGTGGAAAGAGTACTAAAAAATTACCCATGGAGTATTGATACAAAGGCAAAAATTTACTTTGGTTAAAGTATCTGAAATTTAAATTACTCAAATAAAAGTAAAAAAAAAACAATTAAAAAAATTACTCAAGTACAAGAACAATTTAGTTTCTTAAAAAAATACTTATTTTAATATAATAGATTGTATTCCCTTTTTTGAATATATCATTTGTAGTAAGCAAGAATGCAGCCAAGTAGAATTGTTACTATACAAATATGCTTTTTAGATTTAAAATACTTTAAAATTTACTTTACAATTCCCTATATAGTCTACTCGAGCACAATAACAAATATAAATGTAACACGTTATTTTCCACCAGTACTTGCACCTGATTCTGTAAACATACAGTAGCCTACAGCTGTCAGGGTTCATATAATTTTGCTGTTTTATTTTTATTTGATTCATTTTTAGGGATTTTTTGGGGATGTTTCCACTGGCTCCATTCAGTGTTTCTGCTGTTGAAATCCGTGCGCATTGTTAGGGTGCATTGTGCATCTGTAGCATACACGTGTGCTTACATGTAACATTATAGTGAACATCTTAGCACCGTAAGCTATAAGGGAGCTCTCCTAGCAAAACCTGCTAAAAGAAGGCTTTCTGACGTCAAGACCCCAAGTTTGTGATCAGACTCCCTGATGAGGACGTGAAACGGAGAGCTGATTACTAAACTTATAACCAGAAGATGGAAAATTAGTGATCGAACCCCCTAATGGTAAGTAAAGTATCAAAGTCAAATAAACAATGCCAGGCCATTAACAACACAATATAAAAAGGATTTGTCTGTGAACAAAAAAAAATACAGGGAATTTGTTGTAAGTTTGGAGTTTATCACAAAGGTAGGACACTCTACAAGGATAGTATGCCGTCATCTTTTGTAGTCTCAGGGGTGATGGCGTTATAAACAGTGTGACACCAGTCCCATGATGGCAACAATGATGATAACCGCGGCAATGCTCACAATGCTTGTGATTTAATCTCACAAGTTGCCAAGGTGGTGTGATGTTTTCAAAAACATCCAGGGAAGTAGGCCAGAATCCCACCAGCCTTTCCAGAGTGTCTGGCTTCAGGCTGCACGGGGCAAAATGTGGTACACTCACTAAGTTCAAGAATATATTCTGTAATGTCCCAAAACACACTCAAAATGCCCCACAAGGGAGAGAATCACCCCTGGCTTGTATAGAACAAGGTATCTTTATTAAAGAGGATTTATTGAATTAAAAGAAAAAAATATGATGAAGGGTAAAAAAAGAGCAAATATTCTAAAAAGCACAATCCATAAAGGGATTCGGAATACACAGCAAGAAGTTCAAAAGCCAGTAATCAGAGTCCAAAAGAAGTGCAAAATACTTACAATAGATACCAAAAACCGGGGTGCATTCAGATGAAGCTTAATGGGTATCAATTCCCAGCCTGCCTTGATAGGGCTGGGGTGGTCCCTTACCTGTGATTAGCTGCCTCTTGTGGACCCACCCATAAAATACAATGAACAATAATTAAAAAAAGAAACAAATAATACTGAAAGGAAACACTTTAAATATGAGCCAGGGGAGGAACCATGAGGATTGTTTAATGGAGGATCTTTTTGAGTTCTAGAAAAAAAAACAAAAAAGCAGAAAAGGACAATGAAAGTGGAGTGGTGGCAGGGGTGAAGGTTAGGGTCACACTAGAACATTAGAACAATCTGAATGAGCACAGTCCATTCAGCCCAACTCAGCTCACCACGTAATTCTTCTAAAAAACATCAAGTCTAGCTTTGAAAGATCCTAAAATCTTACTGTCTACAAGGCTACTTGCTAGCTTATTCCAAGGGTCTCACTAACAATATTAAACATCAAATTCTATTCTACCATGAATCAGGGTCATATTGTTTAATAAGAGAAAAGTATATTTGAATCAATCTACTTTATATCCAGCCAGAATCTCAAAAGATCTGAAAGGACCAAGAACATGTGAGAGATCAGACAGGGTGTCACATAAAAAGTAATATATTATCAGCATTCAGGGAAATATTGTAGTGAACATAGGGCTATGGCCTTATAATGGCTTTAAGTTTTATAAAGGAGGCCCATGGGCATTTAACATGGAGACGCCCTCACAGCAAAGCCAGGTTACTTAAAGAGGATTTAATATTAAAAAGAGATGCATTAGAGTTACCTGCACAAAGCTCAGAACAGAACTCCATGAAACATTTTTTTATTTCAGATTGTTAGTGAAAAGCCATGACTTTGTTGAAATAACAGTGAAAGAATTTGATTGCTGAAGCCTCAATGCTCAGTAAAATAAAGATGTAGAAATACCCTCTGTAAATCAAAACCATAGAAAAAAATGATATGAACTCAGATAAAAAAATATAAAGCTCAGAAAAAAAAATGAATAAAATGTCAGTATCATAACAGAACGGAGAAAATCATTCCTGACAGAGAAAGCCAGAGGATGACAAATAAAAATAAAATACAGTCTGGAATGAAACAAATGACAAGGAGAAATGATGAAATATACTTCAGCTGAAGGAATGACCCATGTAAAAGAGCCCACTAAATTTCACTCAGATGCAAGTTTTCAGAATGAGCGAGTGGAATGGAGGGTGTGTCAATGGGCATGGATAAGAAATCTATATAACAGGTGTGCCATGTAGGTGCTGGCATGGATTGCAAGAATTATTTTAAAATCTTTAAGACTAAGGATGTAGTTGGTCACATAGGGGAGAAATAAAGGCTGATATGGAGTTAAGCATAGGATGAACACAGAGCAAGTTTCTTTGATTAACATTGTCACACTCGCGTGTGGCAGCTAAAGGGCTTCAGTAAGGGCAATTCCAAATCATACCGTGAGGTGGCAGAGTGCACTGACTCTTTTTCTCCCTTTCCTGTAGACCATTCACGGGAGATTCCACCTGGCCCTCTTGATGTCACTTCCGGGACCGAGCCTATGGAAGGAGACCCTTATGAGCCCAACCCCTTTGATCTCACTTCCTGTCTTCCCCTTTAAAAGCCTCCACCTTTTCCCTACTCCCTCAGTTCTGTTTTGGACTCAGTTTTGTGCACAGCAGTGCTATCATTTAAACGACGATTTGCAGCCAGGAAACTAAATATACAGGTGGCTGCCCCAAACCTTGCTATGGTTCTTTGTGGCTTTTGTGACAACATACAGTACAGTATAGCAA
The DNA here is from genome assembly GCF_016835505.1 of Polypterus senegalus. NCBI lineage: Eukaryota > Metazoa > Chordata > Cladistia > Polypteriformes > Polypteridae > Polypterus > Polypterus senegalus. The sequence continues at coordinate 277,241,253 of NC_053154.1, forward strand.
TCTCTGCCTTCGGAGTCAAAGCTGAGGACATTTAAATGAAGGTAACAGTACCTACACTGTACACTCACCATTTAATTTTAGAAGCAGAAACAACCACAGAATTTGTTTGTTTGCAAATCTGAGCACATCTTTACCAAATAACTTGGTTCTTGCAAAAATACAAGATATTTTCTTGCACCATCAACAATGTACCACATTAGTCCTTTTGATATTTGAACCAAGACGACTAACACTCCCCTGATAACAGACTGGAATCAAATGTATGTTTTTATTCTAAAATAGTAAGAATACGAGCAGCTCAATTCTCAAGACATACTCGTCCGGAATCAAACCCATGAAGTTTTGATTACCAGTCAACAGTTGATACCGTTGCACCACCGAAGCGGTCGTAGCAAATGCGTGTCAATGTCGCACCCTAACGTGGGTTCTTTTTCTGCAGTTATATTTTTGAATAGAAGCGCACTTGTTCTTTTATATTTGTAGCTTTTGTGAAAGTGTTTCTTTAATATTTGGCTTCACACATTATACACTTCATGCCTACGTTTTGTCAATTATTACTAAAACATGAAAAAGTTTCTGTTTTAATGATGTGTTTACATAGATCATTGTAGACACGTAACACACATGAAATACATGTGTTCCAAATACTATTCCAAATATAGTATTTATAAAAGGTGTGGATGGATGGATGTCATTTTGCTTGACTTCTCACTCTATACAACTCTAAGCAACTGACATGTAGGTAAACAGACTTGAGCTGAGAAAACTGTGCGGCGGTGGGGGGATGCGATAGCAGACTGCTTGCTGCTTATCGACCCATTTACAGGACAAAAGACGCTGATGAAGAGGTGCGAAGCGATTTAAGTTGGGACGGATCTACGAGTTTTTTTTTACAAATAAAAAACTGAAATATGACATCTCAGACCCTTTTTTCAGTACTTTGTTAAAGCTCCTTAGGCAGCGATTACAGCAGTGTGTCTTTATGGGTTTGACATGACAAGCTTCACACACCTGGATTTGGGGGTCTCTGATGGTCCTCTCACGCTATTTTCAGGTCTCCCCAGAGTTTCAATTCAACGAGATTACCAGAGTTGTCCCTAAGCCACTCTGGTGTTGTCAATGGGTTGTGTCTTAAGGTCATCATCCTGCTTGAGGGTGAACCTTTGGCCCAGTCTGAGGTCTAGAGTGCTCCAAAGCAGGATTTCATTACAGATATTTCTATACTTTGCTCCGTTCAGCTTGTAGCCCCTGCCATGGATAAACACCCACACAGTATGATGCTGCCACCACCATACTTCACTGCTGGAATGATAATCGTTTGCTCAGGACATTTCACTAATCTTGGTTTCATCAGACCTGAGAATCTTGTTTTTCTCTGTCCGAGAATCCTTTAGATGACTTTCTGCAAACTCCAAGCAGACTTCCATGTCTCTTTCACTTTGGAGAGGTTTCTATTTAGCCACTCTGTCATAAAGTCCAGATTGGTGGACTGCTGCAGCAATGGTTATCCTTTTGGAAGCTTCTCCCAACTTCACAAAGATTCTCTGGAGTTCCACATAGGTTCTCTGGGTTCATGGTCACCTATCTTACCAAGGCCCTTCTCCCATGATTACTTAGTTTAGCCAGGTGACCTGCTCTAAGGAACAATTGAGATTGTTCCAAACTTTGTTTATTTAAGAATTATGGAGGCCACTATACTGTTGGGAATCTTCATTGCTACAGGACTTTTTGCAGCTTTTCCCAGATATCTGGGTCTTGACACAATCCTGTCTCTAAGCTCTGTAGGCAATTCCTTCAACATGGTTTGGGTTTTGCTCTGACACAATTTGTCAACTTTGGGATCGCCTATAGACAGGTGTGTGCCTTTCCTAATGACGTCCAATTAATTGAATTCATCACAGGTGGTGAACAGGTACCCCAAACAAGAGGTAGATACATCTCAATTGTGATCAATAGATTGGGATGCACCTGACCCACATTTCAATGGTCATAGCAAAGGGTCTGAAAACTTGTGTCAATGTGATATTTGTTTTTTTTTTCTTGCAAAAATTTCTAATATCCTGCTTTCACTTTTTCATTCTGGTGTATTGAGTTTTGTTGGATGAATACAAAATAAATTAAATGATTTTAGCACAATGCTGCAATAGCAAAATGTGAAAAAAGTGAAGGGATCTGAATAATTTCTGAAGGCACTGTATAAGCTGTAACCCTTTGTCTAATAATACTGCAATGACTAAGTGACCTTCAAATGCATCCAAAAAACCTGACACTCTCAAAAGGTGGCCAAAAATTTGTGGATTTAAAAACAACAGCATAGCAAGGTGTTGAAACTAATTACACGTAATATTTTAGTATGTTAATTATGGCACTGATTTAAATAATAAACCTACTGGTGGTAAGGATTGTACCCCCAGGGGTCAACCCTTTACTCATATGCAAGTTTTCCAATTTAATGAGCAATATTACTCAAATTATATAGCCAAAGACAAATAGCCTACTGATTGTACAGGTCCACAATTTCTTTCCATCACACTGACTGAATGCTTTCACGCTTTCTGCACAGCTGTGAAGGTATTGCAACTTTGACACCCTTCTTTTGTTCCCTTAGAGATCTCAGTTATTTTAGTTTTCAAGAATTGTGTAAAAAAAAAAACATTTCCTTTCATTTGAAAGCTGCTCTATGAAACCTACAAGTAGCTTTTGGCTGTGCAATCATGGCCAAATGTTTTCAGAATGATACAAGTATTGGTTTTCACAACGTTTGCTGCTTCACTGTTTTTAGATCTTTTTGTCAGATGTTTCTATGGTATACTGAAATATAATTACAAGCATTTCATAAGTTTCAAAGGCTTTTATTGACAATTACATTAAGTTTATGCAAAAAGTCAATATTTACAGTGTTAGCCCTTCTTTTTCATGACCTCTGCAATTCGCCCTGGCATGCTGTCAATCAACTTCTGGTCCATATCCTGACTGATGACAGCCCATTCCTGCCTAATCAATGCTTGGAGTTTGTCAGAATTTGGGGTTTTTTGTTTGTCCATCCACCTCTTGAGGATTAAACACAAGTTGTCGATGGGATTCATTTCTTTTTTTTTTTAAAGGACAGTTTGTCCTCAAACGGGTATTTTATAAAATCTCCTCCCTACATCTTATTTGTCATTCTCAGGTTATTGTGTGGCTTTTACAGACACTTACATTTACTCAATTCCCTTTTTTCCTTGTCCACTTTTTGCCAGCTTGTTGGTATACATTTTGCACACGCAGTATATAAATATTATTCTTACCTTAGTATTTACATAGCCTTTAACAAGTTCCATTTCTCCTAGCATTGCAGAAACCAACGAGGACTTGCCAGATCCCACTGCTCCCACCACTGCCACCAACTTTCCTGGCTTAATATCCAAGGTGACACTAAAATCAGAGACAAGCAGAACAATTGGATGTAATCATGTAAATGTTGCTTTTCATGGTATTCTGAATGTTACATTAACTTTCATTTTCATTTGATTTTAATGTAATTAACATTACAGGGCTTTTCATTTTTAAAGATTGAACTGGGTGCTTCTTTAAGTGATTTCAGATGTTTTGATGCTTGTATGGTCTGGAGCAAACTCTTCCATGGGTTGTAATTCCAGTTAGTTGTTCAGTTAATAACTTACTCTAACATTCTCAGGCCTTCTTAACCCAGTTTGGGGCGCATGGAGGGCCAAAGTCAGTCCCAGCAGCACTCATGCCCATGTCCACACTGGGGCCAATTCACAGTCACTCTTTCACTTAATCTGCTCATCTCTGGGGATGTAGAATGATAACCAGAGTACTTGAAGGAAATCCCCTCGCAGATCCATGGAGAGTATGAACAGATATAGGATTTGAACTCAGGAGGCTGTATCCATGAACACTGTTCCAACTTTTGTAAAAGCTCATATGGACAACTCCTGATGTGGAATTCAAATCCTGGCTAGAAGATCTGTGAAGCTGACCACTACCCTGTTCAATACTGTTTTTTGTAGAACTGATATTATGAAGTTACGATAAAATCAGTCATCAAGACCAAATAGTAATAAAAAAGCAAATCTCTCCCTTTTAATAGAATTAAACAAAGAGTCCATTAAAATCATTCATTAAAAAATGTAACTACTACTATTTGGTATCCACAACACTACACCTGCCAATAATATTTGCAATTGGTAAAAAAAAATATTAGAAATATTGTGTACAGAAAAGCACTTAGTTACACAGCACTTCTGATACACCCAATTATTTGATGGCACTGTAACAGAAGCAAATTGTCTTATGAAATTTCCCAGGCACAACCAGTAAACACAACTAATTTCTTATAATATTTCCCAAATGAAAATTACAACATACTGTACAAGCATAGAACATCTAAAAGATGTGTCAGCAGCATATTGATTTGATAAAGAACTTACTACACAGCTACAGAAGAACATTACCGAATTTAAGCAAGTGTGCTCCAGTGGCGTAGTAGTGCTGCTGCCTCACATCTCCATGGTCCTAAGTTCAAAGCCCTGCCTGCTGGAGTCTGCATAGTCTCTCTGTTACTGTTTCTCTCCAGGTAATCTGATTTTGACAACATATTTCAAAGATGAACTGCAGAGACTAAATAATAACCTTAAATTGGCCCCATATCAATGCACAGTCACAGTGTGGCATTATGCGGGTGTATTGGTGTTGTAGTTTGGGGCAGAAGGATGGCCAGCCTCTCAGATTCCTTAACAATGAGTGGTGTGAGTGAGTGTGGGAGTGTGCCCTGCAATGACCTCAGGCCTTGTCAGAGGTTGCTTTCTTCCTAGCACACAATGCTGAAGTTCATTAAGATGGTTTGGTAAAGGATGAAAGTCCTCTTACTCTCTCCAAAACATGGATCCTCTTTGCGTTATACTCTGCCCCTAACTCTGCACTCAATGAGCACCCTAACTGTGAGGTGACTGTAAACCCCCTCTCCAGGTCATTCGCAGCCTCACCACAACCATTACAGGAATCATTGGATCTGCTTACTCCACTGACACCCGGCTAGATCTCCCACCTGCAGCACTTAAAGGGTAAAGTTTGCAAGGCAACTCTGTACTCCTCTGCTGTGTCAGAAGGGCCTGCCCTAAGTCAACCTAGTGGTGGCCTTGTCCTTGACAACCTATGTTGCTGCTAGCATACCAAAATGCTTAACATGAGCATTACAATTGTAAACAGATTTAGCTGGTCTGGTGTGTGCAGTTGCGGGAGTGTGTCCATGATAGCCTGGCACTTTGCCCAGGATTGGCTCCTGCCTGGCACCTGATGCTGAAGCAAATGAAAAAGATTTGACAATGGATGAAATTTTCAGAAATGTGACCCAGAAAATTGCAAACTAAAATTACATAACCCACTCCAGCGAATGTTAATTATGTTCATATTACAAACAGCACTAATGGATTTCGATGGTTTTTGAACATGCAACTGTTGCCTCAATCCTTGAGGGCTTCTCTCCAAAGGTCTCACAGATCACAATAAATCATTCATTTTCTACATTTAGAGAACTAAAAACTGTTCATTAAGCAATTAAGGAAGTTACATCGATGAGGCAATGCTGCTCATTATAAGTCTAAATTGTATTTCTGGCTAACCCATTGATGAATTCAGCTGACTAAAGGCAGTAATTTGGATTTATCTGAAACTAGACATCAGGTCTTTAATGTCCTGCATTTACAGGGTGATGTCTGTGATGTTACGATGCTGCCAAAAGTAAAAACGTTTGATGCTTTGAATACATTTTTTTTTCCAGGAAGTTCTTTATTAATTTTTTAATTGAAATTATGTAAATATTATTATTGTGATGCTTTTATTTTACCACCACACCATTTTGTGGTACTGTTATCATGACATGTATCTCGGTCTCTGGAGACGTCATTTCTGGAAGTCATGTGCAGCATTGGCGTTGCTTCATAAGATGACGCCATATACTGTACATGATGGCCTCCAAGATTGTGGAAAATAGCAAACAAATATTTGTGTGTGATTTATTTGTGCTTACAAGACCCACTGCATCAAATCTTCTAGGAGAGGAGAGGAGAGGAGAGGAGGGATGAAGCGTTAAAACATTAAGAAACGACTTAAGCATATCTGTGTTCTTTAGAATGCCCAGTGGGAGATGGGTGGTCTTTTGGCCTTAGAAGCATCTTACCAGCTGGAGTTTTTATTTTCTGTTCTCCCTTGCCATCTGACTATAGCATTAGACCTAAAAATACATTTAGCAATTTAGTCTATAAGTTAGTAGTCTACTTCATCTGTTACTTGTTTATCTGTATCATATAAGTGCATATTGATTTACTGTTATTTATTATTTTTGGAACTTCATTAATTAATTCATTCATATACTGTAAGTGTTTTTTACTAATTTATTACTTTTCTGTCTTTACCTTTTGTTTTTTTTTTCCTTTTAACATCTTTTAAGGCACTTTAAGCTACATGTTTTGCATTAAAGCAGCAGTTAAGACACTGATGACATAACATTACAAGGAATTCTCTAAAAATCTTATCTAAGCAAAAGGAGATTAAGAGGTGACATGATCGAAGAGTTTAAAATAATGAAGGGAATCAGTACAGTGGATCGAGACTGACTTTAAAATGAGTTCTGCAAGAACACAGAGATACAGTTATAAACTTGTAAAGGGTAAATTTCACACAAACATTAGGATGTTTTTCTTCACACAGAGAACCACAGATCCTGTGGTAGACAGTAAGACTTTAAAGACCTTCAAAACTCAACTTGATGTTATTTTAGAAGAATTATGTGGACCAGCAAGCTTTGCTGGGCTGAATGGCCTGTTCTCATCTAGATTGTTCTAATGTTTTAAAGTGTCACAGGTGTATGTGGAGGAAAGTGAGCAGACAAGACACCTAAAAAAGAAAGACCTGAAGATTAGTATTGTCAGGCCCAGTGACACAACAGAGTTTTCTTGGTTCTTCCTCTTTTTCCTGCTCCTCTCTCTGGTCATTTTTTCCTACTTTGCCTAATGGTGAGAGAGTGGAGAGGTAGGGAGCATGCCCTAATGGTGACGCACCCACCACACAACAAACCATCCAGATTGGGACTGGGTGCAGTGGGTGACACCTCAGCACCACACTGGAACAGTGTGGGTTTTTTTTTACGATGGCTGGACTGCCAGTCCTGCCACCAATCACCAGGTTTTTCCCTGTAATTTAGAAGACCTGCTTGCGTATTAACGTCATACATAGGACAGAGCAATTGCAGGTGAAGGGCCTTGCTCAAGGGCCCTACAGAGTAGAGTCACTTCTGGCATTTATGGGATTTGAAACGCCAACCTTCCGAATGCCAGAGCAGATCCCTAGCCTCAGAGCCACCACTCCACCCCAACTCTGCCTAACACTGAGGATGTCACATTAATGATAATTTTTCAGTGTTTAAAATAGTATAATTAGCAAAATGTACTTATCCACATCTACATGCTTTTTAAGAAACTATCAGTGTATTCAGGTATACCATTTTTATTCATTTACTCATTTTGTATAAATCCACAGGGTTGTGAACAGTCACGGCTCATGCTGGCAGCAGTGAGCACAAGGCAGAGCCAACCCTGCATAGGATACCACTCCATCACAGAGCACATACTTTACACACTCAAGCTGGGAAAACTTAGTTGTATTACTTAATCAAAAGTGCCCTTTACACATGGCACACAATTTGTATATGGATTGTACGCGGACAGAGATAATGATCTGATTCAACCTTTGACAGACACACTTTAAAGAAGCTTCGGCTTATGAGGTTGTTGCTTGCAGATAGAACACATTTTCCTTTACACTTTCTTTAAACATGGCTTCTACCTACTCCTGAACAGCTCAAAACATGGTTTGAGTGATACAATCATAAGCACTTTTACACTTGACTTATAATGTGGCTAAGTAATATCATTATTGGATCACCAAAAATATGGTGTGTCACATCTGGAAGAAAACTGGAGGACGTGGAGAGGACACCCCAAGACGAAAGTGCTACTCCTAATACCGTATATACTCACATATAAGTCGGGTCTTGAAACCTGAACAATTGATCATAAAGTCAGATCCCGACTTATATGCCCATTCAAAAATGCAACACTTACATTTTTTTTTTAAATCTTCTTGCTTTCTCCAATCTCGCACCAGTTTCTCAGACACATTGAATTTTGTTGCAGCAGCACAGTTACCAATTTCTTTCAATGACGTTTAATTTAAAACCAGCTTTATATTTTTTTCAGATCGAAGGCTCCATCGTAGATAAGGGATGCTCTTACGATAAAGGTGTATGAGGGTGTGAGATACAAAAAAAAACACAAAACAGTGCTATTCGCTTCAGAAGAGTTCAGGTATTACTGTGTGGTCACATAGGCACAATACATAGAAAAAAGGCAGTGTGCTCCGTGGTTACTCTCTCGGCTGGGCGTTAGCACATCATAATCTCTTGGACCAATAGAGTTTTCCACATTCGACTTAAATGATCAACATTATAAAATACCAGGAATTATATGGTAAAATCAAGCCCCGACTTATCAGCGGAAGAACTTAAACGCAAGTATATACTGTATATCTGATGTGAAGTAAATTCACATTTTGACACTTAATTTCTATTTTTACTTAATACCCACATTTGTCCTTCTCTCAGTGTACAACTCTGGTAACTTTACTCAGCTTGACTCATTTTTGCTATTTTCTATTTTTAGTACTGTATATCATTCATTATTTCACATTAAAGTGTTTTAGTGGCATTTGATAATGGATGGATGGATTTTCCCTATATTGAGATTCAGTTTCAGGGATAGAGATTGCTACAAAGGAGTAACAAAATAACAAGATTAACGAAAGAAACATTACTCTTAATCATCCAAAATTAACCATCCACTTATCCATCTGTTTCAGAACCTGCTGATACGGGGCTGTGGTACGGCCAAGTCCATCTCAGCAGAATCAACTGTACAGAGGATGACAGGTCATTATTGGACACCCATATTCAATTTAATTTATGTTCCTCTTGTGGTCCTCATCAAGTTAAGGCTCAGAGCACATGAACATATAATATTGTAACAGCACTGAAAAGTTGAATCTGTCTGGGGAAGAATCACCAACAGAATGAGCTGGCATCCCATCATGCATGTTGTGGTGTGAAATTTTGTATATGTTGATAAATATTTTGTATGTCTTTATTTGTAACTTAGGCAGATTAATGTAATAATATGTTACATTATATTGATAAGAACAGTAATGGTTTAATGGTTAAGAACCCAACCCCCCACCCCCCCATTTCGGTCTTTAGGACTGAGTCTTTGTAATTTTATGACAGGGTTGGTGGCAGTGCCTAAAACAAGTTTGGCCAGTGATTCTCTGCAGGACTCTCTCAATCATCCTCTACATGGAGGCCAACCACCTAGCTGGCAAGCTTTACCTTAACAAATGGTATTGGGGGCAGGTGTTCGCACCAGAATTCTTTTGGTCTAAAGTTGCCTGTTTGGTTTTAAATCAAAACCCATTAAGTACCACAATGCCCTATTAGTTGTAAGGTTTGGACAGAAAGTCTATAAATTTGCTTGCTTTACTCCTCCCTCTCTCTCTTACACCATCATCATGAAGGAGCATGTCACACACCATTTCCATGGAAAGGACAACACAATGAAGAGCACAGCTCAGGAACCATATTGAGACAGGCATGCAGCTTGTTCTGAAGAAAGCTGACCAAAAATGATACCTTAACTAGAGACATTTTAAGTAACAAACATGTCTGTGTGCCACCTGAAACTACACATCAGCATTTATCAGGTTGTGTGGTTGCCAATATTCACTTGTACTTTGCTTATTGTTATTATTTATGAATATTATCAATAATACATTATTTAAAGTATAACTTAATTCCCGCTTGTCTTTTACTACCTAATTTCCTGAGGTTATAAATGTAGATGGGAAGGTTGGGAGAAGTTATATGGTACAGTACCTTATTAACAGTGGTAAGTCTGTGAGATTTGAGGCATTCTGACAAAGGCTACACATTAATAATACAAAATGGGAGAGTAGAGTAATATAGAGCTCTACCAAGACAAAGCATGGAAAATTAGCATCTTCAGTGCTAGCTGCAGAGTAGCCTAAAACACCAACATGCCTGCCAAAGTCACAAATGAATTCCAACTAGTGTTGCAACAGTGAGCGAACTATCTAAAAGAATGACATAAAGATCAAGAATCCATTGCCACATGGTGCCAGCAAGAACCACAGCAGTGCTGGCACAATATTGTAACAGTAACTGACTAAACTCTACAGTTTCAGATATAAACACATATGTTAAATTAAACATACAGTAAAATAGTGACTCTCATTGATAAACAAATCTTGGCAATGTCTGTTAACATTATAATGGAGATAAGACTAGGCGAGAATGAAATGATGTGCACACACTCTCACCAAGCTAATCAAACTAATGTGTGCATCATTGACAACAAACAGGGGCAGCCACAGAAGGCCTACAGAAACATGGGGAGAGTATGAAAATTCTACATAGATCAGGAATTTGATCCTAAGTCTATGAAGCTGTGAAGCACAAACAGTAACAATTACCATCCAGTGTAAGTCAAGTTAAAGGGTAATAATGTCATAGTATAATTATATATAGTAGTTTGTAATATTGTAGGCAGCAGCCAAGATCTATAATACTAGAACCACTCGCATCTATGGTCATCAAAGAAGTGCCTCTCATGAAACACAGCCCCTAGGTCATTCTGCTGAGGTTGCTGCAATGTGATGCTGATGCTGATACAAGCTGATGACACTGTGACTTTTTTCCTGACAACCAAACCGTGTGCTTGTATGGCTGTTCTGTTCTCGGAGTAACATGGTGGAGGAAGCCCAAACCTGCAATTCTGTGGTCATGTAAGAGCATAAGGTAGCGCTTGCCACGAGAAGAACGAGAACCCCAATTACATGGGTAAGAAGCCTGCACTTCCTGTTCTGGGGTGAAATTATGTGTGTCTTGTCAAAAGCTCTTGATTAAGACAAATATCCAGGTCTGTTACTGCATAACAGACAGACAACCGTTAGGATTTTATATATGTTTAAATACAGTATGTATTTAATAAGCTTTGAACTCAAATAAAAACTCTGCTTATGAAATATTCTTTTTTTATGTAATATACAGTATAAATTTTCCATTTGTCTTTATTAATTTTATAACTATGTCCTTGCTTTTCCTTTATATTCTTTTACAGTGCTTATCTTTGTTTTTATTTCTTTAGAATATAAATCGGTGAAAATGCATTTCTTGTTGGCTGCCAGCAGAAATATTGAGAAAGTTTCTTGTTTTACAGAGATTTCTAAAAAAGGGGTGGGCAAAATACTTAGTAAGACACTGAACGGTTTACAATACCAAAATGATATTATCTTAAAATAACAAAATGTGTTACCATACCCTGGCATTCTGAGACCCCACAACTGCTGGACCCTTGAGACACCTGAGTAGCACAGACACAGAACTCTTAATTTGTGTCTTTTCTCAATAACCCTCAAACAAACAAAAATGAGATACATAGTAAGCTAACATGTGACCATTTACAGTCTAACCAATTTCCATTTAGAAATCAATCATTACTGTTATTAGTAGACATTATCTATACTGTGTGACCACGAAGGAGCAATGCAGCACCCAAAACCCCAGACACACTGCACACACACAAGTCCTGAGTTCAAATCAATGGTTTATTGTAATAAATTACCTTGACAAAGGCTTCTTTATAACAGTGGCAAATACAACACAACTGTATTTCTCTTTTTTTTCTCTCCTATCCTCTACACCTCCCAGGTGAGCTTTAGCCTTCTTCCATCTGACTCCAACTCACATTGGGGAAATCTGAGTGACTACTTTTATCCAAAAGCCTGGGGTACTTCTGGTGCTAGAGCATATTCCATTGAAAGTCCCTGAAAGTAGGGAACATAAACCCCCGTAGCAACCCCTGATGATCCAGGGAACCCAACAGGGCTGCTGGATGGCACTACAATTCCCCTGCATGCCCTGCGGGTGTCCATTTGGGTACCGAAGCCTAGGGATGCTACCAACTATGGTATGGAGACCTCCTTGTTTGCTCCATGATGTTTTCCTTCCAGCCAATCTCATGGCAAAGATAGGACGTCTCCTGCCTTATCTTTCTCCTGGCTGGCCAGACGTGCCATCCATGACAACTGTTCATTGTTCTTTTTTTGATGTCAACATCAAAATGTTTTGCGGACCAGAGCAGATGAGTATTTCTCTAGCTTTCTCATTTTTTCTTTTCAAATATTTTATTGAAATAGATATTTTAGGATGCATACTCAAGTGCAAATGGGATAACATTAGCTAATGATCTGTTTACTTGTTTCACATTTCATTATTATTAAGTAGGCGGCTGCTGTTTAACCCTAACCCTTACCCTAACTCTAACCCTAAAGAAAACACAAATTAACACTTTTTCACTCCCTATTCTGACAGAGCAGATAAACCATTGTCTCCTATTTCAGCACAGACACAGAGATCCATGGTTTGATGGCCATTGTATTTTCTGGCACCCGGAGATCCTCCTTTAGTTCCTCATTCTGCCTTTTGCAGAGTTGCTCTTTTTTAACCTCAGGTTAAACAATGCAGTGATTGAGGTATAATATTGGATGAACAAATACATCATGTAGAAAACTGAATAATCTTCATTACAGTACATAGCCGGCAAAAGTAAAACTAATGTTTAATAGAATTTTGAAATGCCAACAACTTTAACCAAGCAAACCGCTTATCAGTGCATTAACATTCACTAACTGCTACAATTGTACACATTTTTTGCCCTAGCTATAAAAGTCTATTTCTGCTTCCCTGGAGTGTCAGCACTGCATGCTAACCAGCCTGCCACCATCCACCTCACAATGGATTCATTCAAAGTCTTTGTGATCAGGCAAACCATTCTTATTCTGTCTATGACAAATGCCTTTCTGTTACATTTGAAGATAACAGATTTGATTTTCTGGCATCCAAACATTTCATGTTATTATATCTTCATTTAAGCAGGCTTTCATTTTACCTTGGCTTTCAGTACAAAATACATATTTCTAATGACGAGGATCACAGAACACTATAGAAATATTTTATAAAAACTGTACATCTGTAGTGAAATTGAATACTAAGCATAAGCATTGGGAAACATTAGAAATAGTGAAATGGTGGCTCGCTAGCCACAAACTCTCAAAGTGGCTTAGCTGGACCGCATCACACACTAGCTCTGCCTATTTTCTATTTCTTTTACATTTTTCTTTTTTTTAATTCCAGCCAACCTCCCTGTTTTGCTTGGGCTGGGAAATGGACTATGAAATGTGTGCAACAGGAACAAAAAGTTTTCTAGAATAACAAAGCATTGTTATCAAAAAAGAAAAAACAATTCAGAGTGCTAAATCAGAAACAAAATCAAAATTAGAATTTCCAGGAACTTTTACTGAAACTACAAGAATATCACTAGAAGCAAAATGCTAAGACTATGAACTAAATTGAAAACTTACGAAGCTATAAGATGGTAACCAGAATACCTAACAGTATGAGCTTGAAACAAACACTGTTCAAAATGTAAATCCGTAATCTTGGATGGTAAGATTATAGCGGCACCTACATGAAGTGAAACATAGTGCCTTTTAGGAGGTATTCCTTAGCAAGAGTGCCGGGCAGCCTAGCAACAAATCCCTAATGTTTGCCTACAGAGTAGTCAGGTTATCAACGCCTATATATAATGTGAGACACTTGTGAGGTCTTGTGCTCCCCCTCACTCACTTAGGTCTGCTGATGAACAGAATCTGGTGATGACACCTTGGTATGGCATCAAATCTCAATCCAGACTCTTTTCATGTATAGCTCTTGTCTGGTGGAATGAGCTGCCCACCACTACTCAAAATTTAGACTCCCTCAATGTGTTTAAGAAGCATTTGAAGACTCTCTTGTTTGGTGAATTTCTGCCTAGCTGATATTAGCTGTTGGGATTTTGTAACCAAGGAATTATAACTAACTTGCATTTCATTCTGATCTCTTCATTTGTGTTCAATTTTGTAGCCTTGTCCTGTAACACTTGTTCGGAAACAGTCCCCCTGACTAATGTTTACTCGATTATGTCATTAGATAAAAGTGTCTGCTAAGTTAATAAATGTAAAATGCTGTGAGTTTAAAATAGCAGTGTGACACACTTAAGCAAATGTTAATATCTTTCACAAATTAAACAATTAATCAGAAACATACATATGGTCATGTTCTTTGAAAATAAAGTTTAAAGAATATTCATAACACATGAACAAAAAAAATGTACTGATTCTTAATATGGGTCTGAATCAAAATCCAGCCTGGGTCTGCGTCCACATTGACTGGTTACCTCCAACGTCATTAAGAATAATGAGCCTGGGGTCTCGTTACAGGTTGGTTCCAAACATATGCCTAGTTCTACCAGAATAGGCTTTGGCTGCCCTATTAGTTTCTTTGAATGAGTGAATGAACATTAAAATCCATTGTAACAAGTGCAGAATGCAGCTGCTAGAATCTTAATAAGGGAAAGAAAATCTGAGCACATCTCTCCAGTTTTGATGTCACTACATTGATTACCTGTGCCATTTAGAATTGACTTTAAAATACTGCTTATGGTTTACAAAGCCTTAAAATAATGTCGCTCCATCCTGAATTTCAGAATGTCTTTCACCTTACACTCCAAATCGTAACCTTAGATCTTCAAATGAGTGTATGCTTATTATTCCAAGAGCAAAACTTAATAGAAGTGGTGAGGCAGCCTTCTGCTGTTATGCTAAAATAGCCTGCAAATAGGAATTCGCCAGGCTAATACAGAGGAGAACTTTAAAAAACTGCTGAAAACCCATAATTGTAACATGGCTTTTTCATAGCTACATTTTAGTGTAATTCTCTGTATATGCATTTAATTATCATTATCATTTTGGTGGCTCCAAAATCCGTACTAACCCCTACTATCTCTTCTGTTCTTTTTCCGGTTTTCAGATAAAAACTAACAGCGTCAGATCCCTAGGGCGGTAGTATGTATCGTGATTGTGAGTGAGAGAATAAAAGTGAAAAAAAAGGTAACTTTTACAAGTACAGTACTATAAATCTACACGGTCTGTTACAAACGCAAACCAAATGTATGTGTGTACTGTATAATATTAACAATAAGAGTAGCACACTACTGAAAATGCCAAATATAGGAGGCAGTGGGGATCGAACCAGTGGCCTCTTGATTACAAGTCAGCAAATCTTACTGCTATGCCATGAAAGCAGTTGTATCATCCTTGAAAATTTTGTGAAAGTGTTTATTTGACCTTTGGACTTCAGGCTTCACACATTCTATAGTTTATGCCTACATTTTGTAACATTTATTACTAAAATATGAAAAAGTTTCTGTTTTAACAATGTGTTTACACAGATTACTGTAGAAACAGAACACACATGAAATGCATGTGTTCCAAATAATGATCTATTATTTCCACTCTAAAACTCCAGCAGTTCACTCCCATTTAATCAAACAAGGCATGAGCTGGGAGAACTTAGTGAACGTTCTGCGATGGGGGTTGGGGGTGGAATAGCAGGCTGCTTGGTGCTTGTCTTAATCGGCATATTTACAGGACAAAAGACGCTGACGGAGAGGTGCGAACGGATTTAAGGTGGGCCGGATTTACAAGTTTTCTCATAGGCTCTGGTAATTCTAGTGTTAAAGGCCAGAAGTCCACATTACCGTCATCATCAAGTTCTTCCATGAGAACCCTGACTACAATGAGGACTGATTGAGATCATTTATGTTAGGTAGAATGCCTAGAGGGGGCTGGGCGGTCTCATGGCCTTGGAACCCCTGCAGATTTTTTTTTTTTTCTCCAGACGTCTGGAGTTTTTTTTTGTTTTTTCTGTCCTCCCTGGCCATTGACCCTTACTTTTATTCTAATGTTAATTAGTATATGCCTAATTTTATTTTTATATTTTGTCTTTATTCTCTTCCTTCATCCTGTAAAGCACTTTGAGCTATATCTTTTGTATGAAAATGTGCTTTATAAATACTGTTGTTATTGTTGTAAAGTGCATCTAATTGATATATTATCAGAAAAAACACATTACATCATTTAGTAAAATTCTTACTTTTTCAGTGTTGGCTCTCCATTCTTCTCCCAAGTGAAAGTTGCATTAGAGAAGCTAACAGCAGTGTCTAAGAAGGGAGGAAACATGCAGTTTATTGATGATCTGTTCATCAGAAGACAGACATATTCAGCATTACAAAATTCACCACAGCTTGCCATAAAACTGAAAGGAACAAACCAATTTCTAATGCTTGGGTGGGTTCATTGAAACTTCAGAATGACAAAAAACTGGGGCACAGTGTGTGAGATTTCAAGTAAGATCATCAAGCATAATCAGAACTGATTTCATTCCTTTCAGTTATTAGAATGGCTGTACAACTGAAAGTACACTTTTAATGTATGGAAAGCCAAATCCACATCCACATCCGTATCACTAATAACTTAAATACATGTTGAATGTTAAAAGTTTACCAATTTGCATATTATTCAGCTTATTCCCTTTAACAACAGATTGAACAAAAATCCCATTTATGACTTACAATTGGTGTACATTTCTAAATGTTGCATACTTACTCCCAGTCTTGCTTTGAATGGGACCCCATTAAAATAAACTTATCAAGAAATGACTTTAAGATAAAGATGCATTATGGATGGACAGGATACTGAATCATCTTGAGGAGTATCAGGCAATATTTGCTCCAGCACTTGCAAGCTTTAAAAACTTGATAGAATTTACAATTTAATGTTGGCTTGTACAGTATGTGAACGGCAAATGCCATGTTGTTAGCTAACTAACATGAATTTTTATTTATTGTAAATCTGTGAATCAGTGATGGGAGAGCACCGAATGTAGGGTTTAATAGTGACTAGAAAGAGAGCTGGCTGATCATATAAATCAGAGAAAATAAACTCAGCCATAAACATAATGCTTTCAGTGCTGTTCAGAGTCAGTATAGTGCACCATCTTAACATTTGCTTGATTTCCATAGTGGCTTAATTTTTTTTTTTAGTTTTGAAATGCAGTTTTCTTCTTTGTATGTTTTGCTAATTGCAAAGATTTATTCCTTTGGAACGAACGTCCAGTTTATTCTGGATCCACATCCCACCATGAGGCACCAAAAGTTTTTAACGGTACTCTAATTCAGATGGCAAATTGCAAGTGTGAAAAGTATTCTAAATGAACACATCCATAACAGAAGACTGAGGAATTTGTATTTTTTACTCCAAGTTGCTCCTGCATCATAAAAGGCAAGTTTACTTATTTTGGCTTCAGTACCAGTCATTTGAACTATAACTTGGAGCACAGGCTTACAAACATGTTAGACAAATAAGTACATAAAGAAAACAAGTTACTGTATGAATGAATTTTCCAGCAGGCTACATAATAATCTGTCCAATGAATAGGAGTGACTACAACAGCTGACAGACTTTAATGGCGCCTGGTGTCACAGTTCACTCTATATTCCTTTAAGAATGGACACAAGTCCACGAGGGAAAACCACTGGGGAAAGGAGGTAGGACTCCAGAGGCCTTCAAGCTGGAAACATCAGTGAGAAGAAACATCCCAGAAGGGAACCAGAATGCAGAGTGGGATAAACACCCCCACATGACTCCAATCCAAAGGATGTCATGCCGACCATGTAACCCATCCTTTTTATTCAAAGAAATGAGACCAGTTAACATCTAAGTGTGAATGAGTGGCTATTTGAGTTTTTGAAACATATTGGGCTTTTTGATACTATTTGAGGTTTATTTGTTATTTTTTAAGGAAATTAAAAATTGTTTCTTACAACTTTGCTCCACCTTCTAACTTTGGAAATGAAGGTAATGCACCTTACACTGGACTGCCAAAACATTCTTTAATTAAAACAAGAAGAAGAACAGCCCTTCTTCTGCAGCTCAATAAAGAAAGAAGTGTTATGAATTGGTATTCCCAAAGGAACATAAGTCCCATAAATCCTTCCAAAATTGCCCAGTTGGAGGGGAATAACATCAAAGCCCTGACTAAAAACCAAAAGGGCCTAAAAGAATCTTAATAAAATAAAATATTTATTTTTAACAAAAAATGTTCAGTAGCCCAAAAAGCTCCATTGAGCACAAAAAGGCAAGGCAATCCAAGCCAACCACAGTACCAATAGAGAATCCCAAGCAAAGTCAAAAACAGAGCACAGGTTCAATAATTCAGAAATCTTAAAGGAATAACGCAGAGGAAACACAAGTAAACACTCCACTCCCTAGTGCATTTGAAATGAACCACCACAAACAAGGGGTTTCCCGCCAATTTATAGGGCAGCTTCCTGGTGGTGATTGGCCCTCTTGGGGAACCGCCCCCGAAACAAACGGTACATAACACAGGCTACATATAAACATAGAAAACAACAAAAAACTAAAGAATGAACATTACGTACATAAATTAATGAGTCACAAATGAACAAAAGGAACATTAAACATGAATCTGAGATATGACACAAAGTCTGCAGAGGACAGTCTGAAGGTGTTTATTGGTAACTTTTTAAAAATTCCCTGTTAACTAGAGCTCATACTGTATAAAGACCCCTTAAAAGGAGACTGGGACTGTTTTATTTGTGTAATTGTTTTGTGACTGTGATAACTGGAGGAAAACTAAGATTCTGTAAAAAAAAGATCTTTATGGTGGACTACTATTTGTGTTTTAAAAGGAACACTAAATAAAACTCATTCCAATGTCTTAATTAGAGATAATAGTCAGATAAATTTAGTTCTATAATTTTATTCATGATCATTTTATGTGTGGAAAATGTTAAACCACAATGTCTCCCATGTAATTCTTTAGTTTTTTCATTATGCCTAAAACAAAAGGATGCTGCAGTTGAAAGGCTTTTCAGCTGTGAATCATCAGAAAATAATTAGGCTGAGAAAAATCTTATTAGAAAGTTAGAAAGTACCAGCTAACTGTTACTGTTATTAATTAGCTGGTGAACCATAAAAAAGACTCTTTTGCAAAAGCTCCATTTTTATTGATCAGAGTTAATAATGTCAAGATGATTCAAAGCATAATGAGTGATACATTTTAGCAAATTGTGCTACAAAGTGGACATCCAGAAAATCTGGGAATATGTCTTATTGCAAAAGAAATTGGACAGCACAAAACCATTTGGTTCGTATGGGAGCACCACTGAGTGTGCGAAATCTGCAGGTTAGGATGGCATGTCACGATGCAAGCTAACAATCTGGATGACCCTATTGTAACAAGAGCCTTAATTCAACCTACCAGAACGGCCTAGGGGATTCACCAGTTTAGTAGGCAACCTACCAAGTTTTTTTCATGAAGCTGTTTTATTTACTTTTACTTTTTGCTGCTTACTTTTCAAAAAATGTGTTTTCACCAATTCACCATAAAACAATATGAAAGTTCTGCTTACCGAAACTGGAGTCATGATGCACTGCTGAGGTGTCCAGTTCCTCACCACCTAAAAATTTTTCCAGACGTTTTCTGGAGACATCAGCCTGCAAAGGATCAAATGAAAATGCTTACTTCTCAAAGAAACAGAAGTATAGACAATCCCCAAACTGTAAAATAACATTAGATTTAGCATAGCCTCCTTCAGACTAATCTCCTTTCTAAGACAAACCTTTGGCTTCTACATATATAACATTTTTAAACAATAATTTAGGCACTATATAAATAAAGTGTATTATTATTATTATTGTTATCTCTACAATCTATTACAAGTGTGTGTGTATATATATATATATATATATATATAGCCAGCCATTCATCCCGGCCAATACTCCCAGGCCGCCAGAAGGAGCCCTCCCTGCAACATGAAGATGCCCAGAATTCCAGCAGGGCATCATGGACTATGTAGTTGTAGTACACAACCCTGGATAACGTCGGGCCGCCAGGAGACGTTTATTTTACCTATAACCCGGAAGTACGTCTTAATCACAGCGGAAATGATGTATGATCAAATGATGATGGTGAAAAAGAAGAGTTTTGGTCTGACCCGGAAGTGCTAAGAAGTCACATGGACTGAGGGTTCAAGGACTATAAGAGACTGTGAGAGATCCCAGACGGGCGCCGAGTCGGGAGGAAGGGTGGCAACGCGTCTGGGAGAGTGGAGGATTGTTTATTGTATTGTAGATTTGTTATTGATATATGAGTATTGTGGAGTGGAGGGTGATTTGTGCACTAATTTGTCTGAATAAAACAAGTATTTGGACTTTTATCTGGTGTCTGGCGTCTAATCCGAGGGTTCAATTGGACGACAGCGCCCCCTGTCACTATATATATATATATATATATATATATATATATATATATATATATACAGTGGGTACAGTAAGTATTCAGACCCCCTTCAATTTTTCACTCTTTGTTATATTGCAGCCATTTGCTAAAATCATTTTAATTAATTTTTTTCGTCATTAATGTACACACAGCACCCCATATTGACAGACAAAAAAAAGAATTTTTGAAATTGTTCCAGATTTATTAAAAACTGAAATATCACATGGTCCTAAGTATTCAGACCCTTTGCTCAGTATTTAGCAAAAGCACCCTTTTAAGCTAATACAGCCATGAGTCTTCTTGGGAAAGATGCAACAAGTTTTTCACACCTGGATTTGGGGATCCTCTTCCATTCCTCCTTGCAGATCCTCTCCAGTTCTGTCAGGTTGGATGGTAAACATTGGTGGACAGCCATTTTTAGGTCTCTCCAGAGATGCTCAATTGGGTTTAAGTCAGGGCTCTGGCTGGGCCATTCAAGAACAGTCACAGAGTTGTTGTGAAGCCACTGCTTCATTATTTTAGCTGTGTGCTTAGGGTCATTGTCTTGTTGGAAGGTAAACCTACGGCCCAGTCTGAGGTCCTTAGCACTCTGGAGAAGATTTTTGTCCAGGATATCCCTGTACTTGGCCGCATTCATCTTTCCCTCGATTGCAACCAGTCATCCTGTCCCTACAGCTGAAAAACCCCCCTACAGCATGATGCTACCACCGCCATGCTTCACTGTGGGGACTGTATTGGACAAGTGATGAGCAGTGCCTGGTTGTCTCCACACATACCGCTTAGAATTAAGGCCAAAAAGTTCTATCTTGGTCTCATCAGACCAGAGAATCTTCAGGTGTCTTTTAGCAAACTACATGCGGGCTGTCATGTGTCTTGCACTGAGGAGAGGCTTCCGACAGACCACTTTGCCATAAAGCCCTGCCTGGTGGAGGGATGCAGTGATGGTTGACTTTCTATAACTTTCTCCCTTCTCCTGACTGCATCTCTGGAGCTCAGCCAAAGTGATCTTTGGGTTCTTCTTTACCTCTCTCACCAAGGCTCTTCTCCCCCGGTAGCTCAGCTTGGCAGGACGGCCAGCACTAGGAAGGGTTCTGGTCATCCCAAATGTCTTCCATTTAAGGATTATGGAGGCCACTGTGCTCTTGGGAACCTTAAGTGCAGCAGAAATATTTTTGTAACCTTGGCCAGATCTGTGCCTTGCCACAATTCTGTCTCTGAGCTCTTCAGGCAGTTTCTTTGACCTCATGATTCTCATTTGCTCTGACATGCATTGTGAGCTGTAAGGTCTTATATAGACAGGTGTGTGGCTTTCCTAATCAACTCCAATCAGTATAATCAAACACAGCTGGACTCAAATGAAGGTGATCTCAAGGATGATCAGAAGAAATGGAAAGCACCTGAGTTAAATATATGAGTGTCACAGCAAAGGGTCTGAATACTTAGGACCATGTGATATTTCAGTTTTTCTATTTTAATAAATTTGTAACAATTTCAAAAATTCTTTTTTTGTCTGTCAATATGGGGTGCTGTGTGTACATTTAATGAGGAAAAAAATTAATTTAAACGATTTTAGCAAAGGGCTGCAATATAACAAAGAGTGAAAAATTGAAGGGGGTCTGAATACTTTCCGTACCCACTGTATATATATATATATACTGTATATTTATATTTATGCAGTTGTTCAGAATTAAAGTAAGCAAATAAGGCTTGGGAAACTTAACATGTAAAATGTATCACAAAATGAGCAATACACTACTGTATGTACTACAGTCTGTAGTAGTCAAGAGCCGGTATTTCAAGGACCTATTTTGTTCTTTAAGGAATGGCTTTCTTACTGCCACTCGCCCTGTCAAACCTGCAACACAAAGTCTCCCCTTCACAGTAGAAACCGAGAGTTGCTTTTTTTGACCACTGTTAACCTGTGCTTGAAGCTGTTGTGCTGTGAGTCACCTATCACATGATCTGGTGACCCTCAGAAACTTGTCTTCTGATCGGTTGTGACTTTGGGTCTGCCAGATCTCTTCCAATCACAGTTTCTTCCAGTTGTCTTTGGATTGGGTAGGAAACCGTCCTCACTGACACATTGATTTTTTGTGCAATTTCTCTAAATGAAAGGCCTGCACTTCTTAGGGTAACAAGACAGAATACATATGTGTAAATGAGAGGGAGGTCAGTGGAATGGTGAGGATGCAGGGAGTAGAGTTGGCGAAGGTGGATGAGTTTAAATACTTGGGATCAACAGTACAGAGTAATGGGGATTGTGGAAGAGAGGTGAAGAAGAGAGTGTTGGCAGGGTGGAATGGGTGGAGACGAGTGCCAGGAATAATTTGTGACAGACGGGTATCAGCAAGAGTGAAAGGGAAGGTCTACAGGATGGTAGTGAGACCAGCTATGTTATATGGGTTGGAGACGGTGGCACTGACCAGAAAGCAGGAGACAGAGCTGGAGATGGCAGCGTTAGAGATGCTAAGATTTGCACTGGGTGTGACAAGGATGGAGAGGATTAGAAATGAGTAAATTAGAGGGTCAGCTCAAGTTGGATGGTTGGGAGACAAAGTCAGAAAGGTGAGATTGCGTTGGTTTGGACATGCGCAGAGGAACAAGATACAGAGGACAGAAAGTTATGGCAACCCCTAACGAGAGCAGCCGAAATAACAAGAAGACACTTCTAAGGGTAATAAGCTCTGTGTCATTTCATTTGTTAATTGCTGTTTTCTTGCCATTATTACTGTAATTTACAACTTTCTACAGTGTAATTATTGTCCAGGTAGTACTTCAGAGGGTGTAGTAACACAGTCTGTTGCAGCTCTGCTATAAGGCAGACAGAGGGGTTTTAAGTAATCAACAGAGATTGGGACACCTGTGCAAATTGTTTACTTCAACTTACAAAGGTTTAATTTACTTTAACTGCTGTAGAACATCTACAGTATAGGTTATAACCTATTAGTTGTTCCCTGAAGAAGGCCCATTTGTAATATTCTGAAATTTCATTTTTTTTTTACGTTTTTACTAACATAAGCTTTACATTTAATCCTCTGGCAGTTTACTGCTTACCTTTTCACCGCCTTTTTTTAGGTCATTCATTGCATTTCAAATGATTAAATTTGAAGAAAAACTGGTGTGTTCTAAAACTTTTGACAGCAGGAATAATTGTTTTCTAATTAAGAAATTTGTTCAGAATATAAACTTGCAGCCACTGCAGAACTCCAGGAGAGAAATTGAGCACCCCTGACTCACGACTGTACAGCCACGCACCAACCACATCATCAGGTCTGTGGAAGATACAACGGTGCTGGGACTGATAAGCAGGGATGATAAAACAGCATAAAAAGATGAGGTGGAACGGCTGTCCGCATGGTGTGAAGACAACAATCTGTCTCTCAATGTTGACAAGACAAAAGATATACAGTAATCCCTCGTCGATCGCGGGGGTTGTGTTCCAGACCCCCCCGCGATAGGTGAAAATCCGCGAAGTAGAAACCATATGTTTGTATGGTTATTTTTATATATTTTAAGCCCTTATAAACTCTCCCACCCTGTTAACATTATTAGCGCCCTCTAGAAATAACACCCTTTAGTCAAACGTTTAAACTATGCTCCATCACAAGACAGAGATGACAGTTCTTTCTCACAATTAAAAGAATGCAAACATATCTTATCTTCAAAAGAGCGCCGTCAGGAGCAGAGAATGTCAGAGAGAGCGCTCGCTAAGAAAAGCAAACAATCAAAAAATCAATACGTGCTTTTAAGTATACAGAAGCACCGCGATAAAGCTGCATTTTGTAGAGGAGCCTCCGTGTCCTCTGTGCAAACAGCCCCTCTGCTCACACCCCCTCCGTCAGGCAGAGAGAGTGAGAAAGATAGAGAGAAGCAAACAAGTACCGCACGGGAAGCATATCTTATATCATTGAGGAGTTTTAGTTAATATGTAATACATGCTCTGATTAGGTAGCTTCTAAGCCATCCGCCAATAGCGTCCCTTGTATGAAATCAACTGGGCAATCAAACTGAGGAAGCATGTAACCTAAATTAAAAGATCCATTGTCCGCAGAAAGCGGTGAACCAGCGAAAAATCCATGATATATATTTAGATGTGCTTACATTTAAAATCCGCGATAGAGTGAAGCCGCGAAAGTCGAAGTGCGATATAGCAAGAGATTACTGTAATTGTGGACTTGAGAAAATCACATCCTGCCCACATCCCACTCAGCATCAACGATTTAGATGTGGAAATTGTTAAGAGTACCAAGTTCCTCGGTGTGCACATAACTGAAGAACTTACGTGGACACATTACACCTCATCACTAATCAAAGCCCAGCAGAGACTACGCTTCCTGAGGCGGCTGCAGCGAGCAAGTCCTCCCCCTTCCATCCTCACCATATTCTACAGAGGCACCATTGAGAGTGTTCTGACCAGCTGCATCACCGTCTGGTATGGCAACTGCAACATATCTGACCACAAGCGCCTACAAAGGATAGTGAAGACAGCAGAGAACATTATCGGGGTGCCTCTCCCTTCACTACAGGACATATTTTATAAACGCAGTGTCTGCAAGGCCTGCAGCATTGTGCAGGATCCCTTACACCACTCACATGGACTTTTCACACTTCTGCCATCCAAGAGAAGATACTGCAGCATCAAAGCCAGATCTGCCAGGCTGCAGGAGAGTTTTTACCCTCAAGCTGTCAGACTCTTTAACACCACGCTGCCCCCTGGGATCTTCCACAAAGCTTCAACCACCTCTAAAAACAAAACTTTTACACATGCAAGCCACTTTCCTGCAAAGACTAGTGTGCATGTAGAAAAAGAACTGAAAATCTCATACTGACCTTTAACTATTTTGACATTCTTGATATCCTTCTGGTGTGAAACATTCTGAAGTGTCATTGTTTACACATGTCTTAAACAACTATTATCATACACTGATAATTTCTGTATTATCAGTATCGATTTATTATTTATTATATTACATATCTATTGACTATATTTATGTATCTAGATTGCAAATACCATACATTGCATCAATGTTCATATTGCTAACTACACGTCAATATTGCTGCTACTTCTTTGTCTTGTTTTTGCACAATGTCTTGTTTGTGTTTTAATTTTAAATTTTAAATTTAATTCTATTTTTAATTTATTATTTGTACGTCATGTTTCACTGTGGATCCTGAGCTTCGCAATTTCATCTATCTGTATACTTGTATATGGTTAAGATGACAATAAAGTTCACTTTGACTTTGACATAGTATACATGTAAATGTGGCATAGCTATGTATTGGTCTAATACTCTTTAACATTTCAAAATGTGTCTATGGTTTGTGCCTTGGTTAAGAACAGGCTGATTTTATCTGAACTAAACCTTTTAGAAGTATTAGATAACCAAAGAAGTAAGAATCATGCTAATCACCACGGAAAGAAGTCCTGACATCAACATAAAATCATGATCAATACCCATTAACCATGCCCCACTTCTACTCTATCATTTGAACATGGAGCTGTTTGATTTAGAACTATATGGTAATACTTTAAGTACATTTTAAAGAAATTATTTAATGATTTTCAAGCTTACAGCTCTTGGCAAACTGCTTATGATGATTTATAGTTTTAATTGAACTCTTAATCACTTTTTAACTGAACATTCATGAACTTACTCTGCTGAAACACTATATTGTTTGGGTGCATGGCTTTATTACGGTAGCTATTTCTTGACAATGATTTTCGGCTTGGTATTTTCAGTCAGTTAGTCCTTTTCAGAAATCATTCATGTGTATAGTTTGCGTCACATGATTTTTTTTTACTTTTGAGGGAATCAGTTTGGTGAGAATCATTGTGCTTGGTAGTACAAAGTGAGATAGCATTGAGCAGCTGTACAGAAACCGAATTAGAGGGAACAGGGGGCTGATCCACTGTCTATTTCATTTTGTACTGGAAGGTGTGAAACCTGCAGTTTCCTTAATAATTTTTGTGGCAGTGGAGGATGACCACTGTGCGTGTGATAGATAGTCTCCAGCTTGTGTGAAGTGATGTGAAAAGCCCAAGGGAAACTCTAGCAATATATCAACTCGAACTTGTCTTAAAAACTTCTGTAAGAAAGAAAGTTTATTAATATAATATTATACTTTTTAAAATTCAAGTAGACTATTAAGGTATATTTCAATAATTTGCTTCAATAAATTTAATTATGGCTGGGAGGTTAACACATCTATTTTAGGATTTCCCAAAGGGAACAGTAAATACTAAAAAAGTCCCTCTCCAGCATTAATATTCAAATTATTTTTACTTTTTAATATTTAATTTAAAAAATATAACAAATATCAAAGAAAGTCAACTAAAATATCAAGAGCAGGAATGCAAAGCAAATGAAGGAAACCCACAAAAACAATCTGCAAACAAAAACAAGTAAGAAAGTAAGAACTAACAAAACAAACTCTCAAATATTAAAACCAAACTAAAATCCCAAAGTAAAGGCCAAAAAAAACCTAAATAAAAGCCTGCAATCTATAAACTAGGATTAACATATTACATTTAAAACACTCAATACACAAAAGCCAAATTCAAACTGTAACATTAATCATTAAGCAAGCATAACCAAACAATCCAAAAAGCTAGTGGTCCTGGAGGGCCGCAGTGGCTACAGGTTTTCATTCTAACCCTTTTCCTAATCAGCAAACAGTTTTCACTGCTAATTAACTCCTTTTCACTTCATTTTGATAGCCTTTTTTTATTTTAATTTTAATTGTATTGTAATCATTCCATACAGATAGATCAATTTCTACAAAAAATAGGATTGAAAACAAATCAATCCAATCCCCACCCCTGGGAAAGAGAGCATGGCCAACGGAGTAAAACTTAAAGCTGATCAAAATACATAAATTGATGAGTTTAATAGGCGGATAAAAAAAATGGGAAGAGAATCTACTTCCTCAGTGTTTTAAAGAGCTTATTCTAAAATATTATTGATTAGATCCTGCCAGGTTTTGAAAAAGTTCTGTACAGATTCTCCAAGTGAGAATTAGATTTTTTCCAATTTCAAATAGTATAAAACATCAGTTACTCACTGACTTAAAAGAGGAGAGTTAGGATTCTTCCAGTTTAGCTAAATAAGTTTGCATGCCAAAAGTGTAGTGAATGCAATCACAGTTTGCTTGTCCTTCTCCGCTTTACACCCATCTGGAAGAACACCAAACACAGCTGTTAATGGGTTAGGAGGGATTGTGACACCAAGGCTGTCTGAAAGGCACTTAAAAATTTTGGTCCAGAATGGTGTTAATTTGGTGTAGGCCCAAAACATGTGACCCAGTGAGGCTGGGACTTGATTGCAGCATTTGCAGGTTGGATCCTGCCCTGGAAACATTTTGGACAGTTTTAAGTGAGGCAGATGTGCTTGATATATAAATTTGAGTTGAATAATTGTATGCTTTGCACATATGGAACTTGAGTGAATTCTCTGCATTGCTACCTTCATCCTTCTTTGCCGATATGTTGAGTGATAGATCTTTTTCCCATTGTCCTCTGGGATTTTTGAAAAAGAAGGAGGGACTGTAAAATAATTTTATATATTGCAGAAATGCTGTGTGAGTCCTCCAAACTGAGCAACATTTTTCCAGCATAGAGGAAGGTACAAGATGAGGGAAATCGGGCAGGTTCTGTTTGACAAAGTTTCTAATTTGCAGGTAGTGAAAGAAATGTGTTGCTGGAAAGTTAAATTTGGAATGTAATTGTTCATAGGATGCAAAGATGTTGTCTATATAAAGATCTCTAAGTGATTTAATCTCAAGTGTTTTCCAGATATTAAAAACTGCATATATTTGTGAGGGTTGAAAAAGGTGGTTCTCATGCAGAGGTGCCACCGATAAAAGATTCTCCATCTTAAAATTCTTTCAACATTGGTTCCATATTCTGAGTGAGTGAAGCGCAATAGCCCTGTTTTTAAGGATTCAGTCCTCTGAATTGATTCGTTTCTTCATTAAATGGCAGCCAAACAGAAATGAGATGTGAAACAAGCCAACAGACGACTAGCTAAATTGGAACGTGAAACTCCAGCCAATTTCACTCCAATCAGTTTCTTAATGAGAAGCCAACTCTTGCTGTTAATCAAAGCCATTGTTGAATATCATGACTTGTTGCTGCTCTCATTCTGACACAGCAGTCTGTTGTTTTTCTGTTTTTTCTAAGACCACTGTCAAGATGTTTTGGTGACCTAAGCAGACCAACATGATTGAGACCTTCAATTTCCTTTATTTTCAGGTTAGCTGGAGATGTAGCAGCTCATTTTGCATCTCATTATTGTTTGGCTGCTCCTTAAGGAAAAAAAAAACAACTAAGGGGTTCTGAGTCATGTCAATTAAAATTAAGGCAAAACAAGTTAATCAGCAGCAGAAATAGCTCACTGATTAAGAAGATGGTTGGAATGAAAACCTGCAGCCACTGTGGCCCACAAAGACCACAGTTGGACACCCCTGAGCTAGACCTTTGAATATTACCATGTGGAACTGTTGTACATAATTAATTTAATCTTTTTTATATTTCACATCCCCCTGCGGTGGGCTGGCGCCCTGCCCGGCGTTTGTTTCCTGCCTTGCGCCCTGTGTTGGCTGGGATTGGGTAAAGCAGACCCCCGTGACCCTGTAGTTAGGATATAGAGGGTTGGATAATGGATGGATGGAGTGGTTATTTCACATCCACTGCACAAAATCTTGTCAAGTATTAACAGAACCAAAGAATGTAAACCTTCTCGAGATTTTTGAGGTGAGGAAGACAAAGGTTTTGGGGTCAGGTAGTTATTACTCAGTCATGGCAGTGAAAAGCTGCAACATGTTGTATGTTGATTAGCACATGCAAGTAAGAATTTCATTGCAATAACCCTTAAACAACTGAATGTTTTATGTGACAACATTTTATCCAGCCTTACACTCAATTCTCCAGAGAGACATTTTGGCTCCTCACAGCCTTGTATTGGATTACGTGGGTTTGAAATCCACTTGAATATAAAAAAAAGTATTTCCATGCACTGTACACAGATATTTTAGCAAACTTGGTGGAGATAACATTTCTTGCTGCCAAAGAATGAGCCTCTGTTTCCATAGAATGGTAATGTTTGTGTGTTTGTCACTCAATTACTTGCGAAGTAAAGGATTTGGATCCTTGATCTTGGTCTTAATTGAAAGTGAATGACCTGACATGTTCTAGAATTTCAAGGAATCTGAAGTACTGCTGACCTGCTGGCCACTTTATTGGTGGGCACAGAAGTTTACTATAATTAAAACATGGACCCTGCAATACCATCAATTGATAATCCCCAAGGATACGGTATATATGTGTTCAGAATTCATAATTGAATATAAATTCCTATATTTGTAAACACTGGATGGAGAGTTTAGTGTTGTGTATATGTAGCCTTTTGTAACATTTGATGTTAGTACAGTAGGCCTGCATCTCAAGTTTCTCAAGTTTAGAATAAAATTGGCAGATATGTTGATGTAAAGATTCCTCTAAGGAATGGCTGGTATACTATATTCCAAGCGTAAACATACATGAAATAATTCTTTAAGTTTGAAAATACCTGAACCATACTGGAGATTAGCATGGGGAGCATTGCCATGGGAAAACGTAGAATGTTGAAGAGCGAGATGGATGTGAATGCTTTCTCTGCAGTTAGAACACCTTTTTCGTCGACAAACACAAACACAGCAAAGCTGGCAAGTGACACCTGCAGAAAAAAAAATATGCATTCCATATCTAGGCATTTAATGTAAAAATATTGTAGGCTGTATATACATACAATATCACTCACACACATCACCCAGACATTTTCATGTTTTTGAAACTAATACCTTTTATTATGAAAATACCATTAAGTTGATTGAAGAATATATTTAAGGCATTACTAGTGTTCCTTATGGTCATTATTGCTTGAAATGACTGATTTTCTAATTTATTATTTTCATATGGCTGCAAAGACCCATTTTCTGTAGCAATTCCTTCATTATGTTAATGGTAATCTCCCTTAGCCAATCCTTAATTAATTATGCTAATGACCTAATTGGTTATTAGAGAAGCCTTTGTAATTGCACGTCACCTGTTATCCTGTTCACACGTGTTACCAGGCACCGGCATTCCCAAAGTTCAGTTCTGTGTTCAAAAATGGCCAAAATGAAACAGCTTTCAAGTTAACCTGTTGTTGTTTTTTTTATATTATTATATGTGACAAAAAAACTGAAGACTTCATACAAAGGTTTCTATTACCGTCTTTACAGAAGAGGGCTAACTGGATCTATCCAGGATAGAAAAAGAAGGTGAAGGCCCAGACGGACAACTGCATTAGAGGAGAAGGACATCAGAATCTGTAGTTTGAAAATCAAATGTCTTACAGGTCCTGAGTTAACTTCTCCTTTAACACTAGAATCCCTGAAGCCTATGAAAAAACTTGGAATCCCAGCCCACCTTAAATTCCATCACACCTCTCCATCAGCGTCTTTTGTTTTGTAAATGTGTCAGCAAATTGTAAATTGTTTTGTAAATGTGTCGATCAGCACAAGCAGTAAGCAGCCTGCTCTCCTATCTCTCCCACTGCCGTAGAAAGGGCAAAAAGTTCTTCCATCTCAAGTTTTGTTTATCTTGGTGTGAGATGCATGGAGTTGTATAGGGTAAATAAATGCATGCATTTCATGTGTGCTCCATGTCAACAACGATCTATGTAGATATAGGATAACAGGAACTGCAAGAAATGCAGTAGAGAGAGAGAGAGAGAGACATTGGATGAGTTGCTGATGAGGTTGCATACAAAGGACCTAAAAAAGTGACTAGTGTCACTTTTCTTGTAGGTGCAATGCTGTCAGTTTTGAACAGACTTTGACTCTTATTTAACCCATTCGGATATCTATCTTCTATATCTGCATTCAACAATTACATAGTGGGGGTTGAAACTAGGAAGGTGCTAAGGTCAAATCTGATCTTGGCTACGGTACATTGGCATTGTCAGGAGTAGAATGGAGCTCAATTTCTAGCCAATTCTTTTGCTGCAAATTGCCTTTGACCCTTCTTATCAGTTCCCATTGCTATTCAAAATGAATAATGCATTAGTCACATGATGGGAGGACAAGAGAAATCAAAGATGGGCTAATGTGAGGTACTTTGCTTTATTATTCTGCCAGGAACAGGCTGACCATATGCACCCACAAAAGCAGGAGTTCATGCAGGGCAGAAAAAGATCAATAAAGCAAGTGTATTTTAAAACATAGGAAAAGATTAGCAGAAAACCATCAGCTTTATGTAAAAATGAACTCTCTGATACTTCTTACCAGGACTGGTGCACAGTAAAATATAAAAGCAGAAAAGGAACCAAAATAGGCAAATTTCAGCATCACTTTCAGCTCTTTCTCTCTAATGTTCAAGACTTGATCTTCAAATGATGATTCCCATGCGTAGAACTTGAGAATCTGAAAGAATTCAGCAGAGGCCAGTTAGACACCAAGGACACAAAGGTAAACTGTTAAAGATTTAAGGCTAATTGCAGACTTTACATGCTTTAATTTACAGGCCACAAAGATATGTAAAAAATAGTAAAAACTGATATTAGAACATACTTCATACATAAATAATACAAACTATAAATTACCGAACTGGCTGCATCAACAAGTCAACCAATCAAATTAAAACCATGCTTTAATTAATTAAAAAACATTAAGAATTGATTTATGCATGTCTAATAACTGCAGCTTTCCACTAACTGTCCAGATGTCAGTGTCTAATGTTTAGGAGCTTAATAACCAAAGGTATGTACTACTAAAGAAACGGGCATCGGCCAAGTGGAAGGCTCTTTTTGGCTTTGATAAACTGAGTATTATAAAGCAGGCCTTCTCATGTAAGGTTCTCAAAGTCAGGTACACTGTAGCATTTGGAATTTAATGCACTGTTCAACAGGGAGGCAATGCAGATGGGGAAATACTTGAGCAAAGGCTTCAGTATATCAAAAGACAAGCAGCTCAGTTCTGAACCAGCTGAAGTTTACGTAGGGATCACTTTCTGAAGATCGCTAAAAAAGATCTGGTAATAATCCAGAGGAAACAAAACAAAAGCTTGAGTAAGAATTTTAGCAGTGCAAAATGTAGGTACGTAGTGGACTTACGAGTGGTTCTTATGTGAATCTAATACATCAAAAGGGTAACATAAACAGCAAGATCAATTTTGGTTTCCTAAATGTTGACAATTGTTCACTCATTCAGCACATTGCAGCCTTTGCTTAAAGCCTTTTCAGAGGATGAGACTGGCAGATCAGCTAGAAGACCAGATACCGTTCTGGTGTACTCACAGTCCATGTCCCGTTACCTTAATTCCATTGAGTATTTCATTCATAAGCTTCATCCTCTTGTCTTTGTAATTCATGTTTTTCAACTAAAAAATAAGTAAGCATGAAATGATTAAAAGTCAAATGGTAAGGAGTGGAGGATAAAGTGTTGCACGTATTATACCGCGGAGTCAAGTAAGTGAAACAAAAGGTCATATTTACACAAAGAGCATAACTACTCACATAAGTGAGAAGAGTCCTTCGAATAAATCAACATGCACAAAATATGCAGCACAAGTAAACAAAGACCTGGACAGTTTGGTGGCAGAGAGGTTAACTCTGTTGCAGTCTGGATCCCTGGATCCAGCATCCTGGATTCAAATCCTACACCTGCTAATCATATGTGTAGTGTTTGCATGTTCTTCCAATCTCTCTCTCTCTGGATTTCACTTCCATATTTCCATCCCACATTCCAAAAACATCCCCATTATCCAACCCGCTATATCCTAACTACAGGGTTACGGGGGTCTGCTGGAGCTAATCTCTGCCAACACAGGGCGCAAGGCAGGAAACAAACCCCAGGCAGGGCACCAGCCCACCACAGGGCACACACACACACCCACCCACACACCAAGCACACACTAGGGATAATTTAGGATCACCAATGCACCTAACCTGCATGTCTTTGGACTATGGGAGGAAACCCACGCAGATACAGAGAGAACATGCAAACTCCACACAGGGAGGACCCGGGAAGAGAACCCGCATCTCCTAACTGTGAGGCAACACTACCCACTGCACCACCGTGCCGCCCATTCCAAAAACATGCATGATAATTTATTTGCGGTTCTGAATTGGTTGTGTGGAGGGTATTCATTAGTTGCCTCAAGCATGGACTGTTGCCCAGCCAGAGATTGGCCCGGGAATGTTGCTAGGTTGGGATCAGTCCTGAATTAGATTATATGGGGTTGAGAATGTTATCCTATGTTATACAACAAACGTTCTCTGTCGAAGTGACTTATACAGGGAATCAATAGGGCTATTACTTCTAGGGCACTGGCCATCAGGATTTCCATTATACAGCAGTTGCATATGGGATATATCAGACCACTTTGTTAAGCCAGATTTACACCCTATGTAAATTTCAGTATCCTCCTGGTTCTTGTGGATTAGCATCTATAGAATAGCTTGGTGGCCTGCATACACTGATGGCCTTCTGGTATTCCTCCTAAATAAGATACCTATGTAATTCTACTCTTGTAAGACTCTTCTGAAATACTGAGCTCCTCAAGTCATTAAAGAATGAAAACCTCAGTTGCGGTACTTCAATTTAAGAAGAGCTTTTTCCTAACGGTTTTAATACAATTACTATTTGGATGGTGTTTTAGATCATCTAGAAAACCAAACATTTTGCCAGGACATTCCACTCACCATTCAGTATTATATATATGAAGTGTGCAGATAAAACTATGGAGTACAGCTGACTCTTTAAATGACAGAGGATGAATGTTTTGCTATATTATTTACTCGGGTAAAAACAGGAATCAAAACTGTAGGACAATCAGAAGGCAATTGATTGGGTGAACATTTGCAAAAACAGAAATTTTAGCACAGTTAGATCATGAACCTCTAATTCTTCAACAAAGCCATAAATAACCATTTCTTTTTGCAAAAGGTCTTTTCTTTACTTTTTAGGTAAAACTCCAACAACACATAATTGCAACCCTTCATTCTTAAATAACACTGGGTCAGATGTGATCGACACAAGTAGATGCAAAGCATAACACAAGACAATAATGTCATTGACAATGCAACACAGAAGAACACTAATAGTAAATAAAAATAAATGAAAAAGTGAAAAACATTTTTCAAAATCTAAGCAATTAAAATGACAAATTGCATTATGTAATATCGTCTACTGTTGAATTCTGCTCTGTACTTGCAATATTTCTATTACTATTGTATTGTATTGAGGATTACTTCTGTTCTGTTCCGGGTATTGTATTGTAGGCCTATTGACCCCCTTTTTTTGACACCCACTGCACGTCCAACCTACCTGGAAAGAGGTCTCTCTTTGAACGGCCTTTCATGAGGTTTCTTCCATTTTTTTCCCTACAAGAATTTTTTTGGGAGCTTTTCCTTGTCTTCTTAGAGAGTCAAGGCTGGGGGCTGTCAAGTGGCAGGGCCTGTTAAAGCCCATTGCGGCACTTCTTATGTGATTTTGGGCTATACAAAAATAAATTGTATTGAATTGTACTTACTCTCCAATAGAGTATCAACAAGATTTCAAGCAAACCGTTGAAATCTTCCACTAAAATAACCAAGTTTGTTGAAGACAGGAATGTGCCTACACCCTGATATGGAACATGGCTGACATCAGTTGATGTTTTAGACACTGCACCACTGTTTGTGTGCCCTATCAGGTGCACTTGTTTGATGTTTTACTACATTCAGTTAGAAGGTTTATACACTGTAGCTGCTCCTGAACGTTTTCTCCTGGTACAGATGAGACCACGCTCCGACTGATGTTTAAAATGTCGTTGCTCTCTCTTTCTCTCGTTTACAGCTCTCAAACGCCGCGAAAAACTAAAGTACAATAAAACTAGTAAATTAAACAATTAACGAATTGTGCAGGTATCAGGATAACAAATTAAACATACTGTGTGCGCCTTCTGACCAGAAATTACTATATATAACTATATGATATACAATATAATTTACAAAACATATTTTACAAATTCAAACACTAAATTTACATATATACACACACATATTTTGCGACAGCTACATACACCATGAATCTATGAAAAATGTTTCACTCTAATAACATTGTATACATC
Organism: Polypterus senegalus; assembly: GCF_016835505.1. Lineage (NCBI taxonomy): Eukaryota > Metazoa > Chordata > Cladistia > Polypteriformes > Polypteridae > Polypterus > Polypterus senegalus. The sequence continues at coordinate 277,276,751 of NC_053154.1, forward strand.
TAGTGAAGATGTTGTAGAAAGCAAGGAACTTTGTTGGTGAAGGACAGGTCCATGTGTTGTATCTTTCATCATGTCTAAGCAGAGATGCTAGCAGTACTATAAAACTTAAAGTGAGACTCCCAACTACATCCATTCAGTTCAGTGTAGTCACTGAGTACACAATCAGAGTGTTTGCAAAGAGCTACAGCTAGTGATATCGCAATAAAAGTATAAATCTTACAATATGTGCATGTCTAAACACATGTATCAAGGTAATGAAAACTACAACAGACAGATATGTCATTATTATAACATGTGCAGATGTTGCATGTGCTAATCAACATGCAACATATCACCAGTCTCTGCCACCATGATAATGAGCAGAACTACCTTACCTTGTAACCGTTGTGCTGTAGGAAGATGGATGCAGTTTGCTACTCACCTGGAAAACTTTTGATTTGGTGGCCAGGAAGCCATTAATTGGCACAAGCAGGATCATACACCCAACCCCAGCCATGACAGAAGGGCCCAGCTCTTCCCACAAAAAGACAATGGACACAATGATCTGAAGTGGGCAGGACCAGATCATGTGGATGAAGTTGGCTACATCCACAAACCGCTGGGCATCAGCTGACATCAAGTTCACAATCTCTCCAACGGTGGATTCCTTCCGTGTTGCACCAGACACCACCAAAGCCTAAACATTGAGAGAAAGTTCAAGTTGATGTTCATTAGTGATTATTTTAAATACACAATGTTCAAACAGAACACTTTGGAGGTGTGTGAGATGTACTAGTGAAAGCATAGTAAATACACAACTTTTAAAATCGATGAAATGAATTTAAGAGGACTGGCCACTGAATCATGCTGCCATCATGTTTCCTTAAATACATCTGGCACAATTCTTAGTAAGTTTTGGACTGTGTCCATGTCTAAGCCTTTTCGTCATTCATCACCTAATCCCCTTGATCCTGTCTATTTACATTCCCCTCACATTCGCACCATATATTTGTTCTCCTAGACCTGTTTACTCCTTCTCTTACTTCTATACAGCAAAGCATTTTTTTCTTGGGTTTAATTGTTAGTTAGTGCCTGACGTTCCTTCTGTCAATTTCTACACATTTTGAAGCAGGTAACCTATCATACTGTAATTGTCTGGTCAAGATGTATTGTCTGATTGTCCAAGACTAATTTATTTAATCTCTGCTTCTCCAAAACTAAACTAATAAAACCACTTGATAGTTCATCCTTCATTTCCACTACCAATATTGATACATTTGGGCTAAACATAACTCCAGCCATCTTATCAAATAATTTAGTGACCTAATTTTTGGGCCTTATTGGTTTGTGTTACCTGAAACAATTCATTGCTATCATTCCTCACTTCATGTTGCATGCATACCTTGTTATACACAGCTGCCATAATTGCAGTGCGGACTTTCATCCCCATGAGGAAACAACGTTGAAAGTATTGTTGAAGTAACATAGACTGCATCAGAGCAACCACAAACAATAGTATAGCATACATATATCCCTTCCATTCAAAAATGGATTTATCCTGAGTGAAAGAGACCATCAGTCTAAAAAAAAAAAAGCAACATTAGCATTGGCACTTTACTCAAATTCACAAATATATGCAATGAAATGTGGTTCAGAATAATATATCTGCTTGGGGTAGGAAGCTTCGCCTTTCTTGGATCCCTTTGAATTCTTTTCATCTGGGTGATGTCCTTGATGTCATACTAATAAACCAACCAAAACCCTCCTCTACGCTGACTGTAAAATGGCATAGGATAAAGCATTGCTACTCAGCAAACCTTGTATCTATCATTTACCTCTGTGTTTTGAATCTATGGTAAGCCAAACAACATTCAGATAGTTACATATGAAAAGTAAAATATACTGACTTCAGGAGTTGTGGACTGATGAATACAAGCAGATCATGGAGCAATTTTAAGACTGCAGATTCAATAAGCATCCTTATGAATGTCTTCAAAAGAGTGCTAACCATCCAGCCATTGGTGTATCCCAATTCATTTGTGGCCTTCTTCTTTTCTCCCTTGTCTTCCTAGGAAATAATCATTCAGAACTTGTTACATATTATTTCTGCTCAAATAAAACCAACTGAAAGTTTTAGATTAGTTTATATACCATAAACATAACTGTACCATAATCAACATAATATAAACTCCATCTGTTTTCAAATCTAATCGGTTTACTGCTTTGGATAAGGTGCTAGTCTCTCACAAGAATGCAATATAGCATATGTAATAAAAATATAAACAAAATGACATAATATCTACATTATGTACTATTATATGTCAGTTGCTTAAAAAAAATGTTTTTGCAGTGTGGCTTCAGCTACGGAAAGGCTCCTTGTATTATGATCGGGAGTCCCAAAAGCACAGCAAAATCCTGGCTAGATATAAAAAGGGCCATAGAGAATCTTTACAAAATAAAAGATATATTATCACAAAATTGCACTATAAGTATATGAAGCTCCATAGCTCACACAATACAAAAAGGAGTTGCAAGCAAAAATGTCCCAATGCATAATCCAAAGGCAAAGTCTAAAAGCAAAGCAAAATGGTCAGGAATCTAGACAAAATAACAAAAGTGCAGTAGAACACAAGAAAACTCATTAACTCCTGAGCACAGTCAAAATGAACCACTAGGAAGTGTGGGAGACTCTCCAGATTTATAGGGTGAAAGGCAGTTCCTGGTAGGATTTTGGCAGGTGGTTGTGCCTCTTTAGGAATCGTCCACAAAACGCATGAAACATAGCACAGACATAGAAAATAAAGCAGACAATAAACAACAATAATATCAACATATCGCAACAGCTTAAAACTGAGAAAGACATAAAACAAGACTTTGAACCCCTGCCAGGAGAGGAACTCTGTCTGCGAATATAACACCTTGCAAGTGCTTGTTTTTGCAAATGAACTGAGCTCTTTAAAAAGGTGTCAAAACAGCAATTGAGCTAAAAGCTCAACAAAACTGTCTGTGTCAGTAACTGAATTAAAATCAGTCTTTTCCAAGAAAAGGTCTAATTAAAGGCAGCCACCCCCTTCTCTCCTAACATGAGCACCTGGCTTATTTGTTTTCATCTCATTATCAGTTCTTACATTTTCTCAAAACACACAGAATATTACTCAGTCATTATCACAAAGTCAAGGATTTGCTATCATGAGATTTAAAAACTGAACATTCTAGCCCAGCAAAATACTCTAAATCCTGCTTTGCCTTTAGCTTTCCCAGAAAATAATTCTGGTTAAAATTCTGGTCAAATTATTAGTCAATTTTCCCTATAATCTTTACACACTATTATTTTGTTTTTCTCTTATCCATTGTCTAGGCTTATTAATTCATACATTAGCATTTACACTTCAATATTTAGGAGACTCAATAAGGTTAAATGAAAATGTCTATATCTATTTTAGTGACACATACAGTTAAAGTAAGGTGAAAGTTTAGGGTTAGGGTTAGCCAAAGGGACCAAATTATTACACAATAAAGGGTGTTTATTTTATTAGAAATTAACAGAAGGGAGAGAAAAAAAAACCAAAAGGGAAAACACAGTGTAGCAAAATGACAAATGTAAAATCAAATCCAATACTGTACACCCTTTTCTTTCTCATAAGTCACGAATTTGCAGCAGCTCAGCCAATAGTACAGACAGATTTATACTCCACAACACCATTATTTGTGCTGATACACTTCTCGGGGCATCAGTATATATAAAGGAAGCACTGTCCCCTGTTGACTGTTACCAACACTGGAGACACCTTTTGGTCATCAATGTGGCATCCTCTTTTACATGAAGGTTTGGCCAGACCCATCTTCTGTGTTGCCTCTACCTTGTACCCTCTTTTGTGGCTGGCACTTTTTTCCCAACCTGGCACCCTGTATCAAGTTCTTTTTTAGAAAAAGTAAGTAGGAGAAGTCAGTAAAAAGGCAAGGCAACAAAAAACTAAGCACCAAAGTTCAAGAGAGTAACCAAATCTCCATATATCCAATATAAAAATAAACCAAAATTTAACTAACATCAAAAATATTATGAAAAGCACAATGAGTAAATTATGAAGTCTTAAATACACTCATGGCTCTCTATCACAACCTCAATATAGGAGGACCCCTTTTGGAAGGCCTCTACACGCAGAATAATGTCAAGGAGGTCAAAGAGTAAACGAAAATGAAAACCTCTTAAACTAAATAAACAACAGGTCGTCATAAACTCAGAGAAAACACAAAATGGCAAAGTAAGACAAAACCTATAAATCCGTGCTGCTATATGGGTCTTTAACTGCTACCCATCCTCTTGGGAGGTCACTTATTTGCTCTCCTACAAAACAATGCAAATTATCCCCCCAGTCTCTCCTTCTCTCTCAATCCCAGCCCGTCCTTGTCCCACCAGTTGAGCCTTCAGCCCAACACTCCTCCCACTAGCTGAGTTAACATCACCTTGGCTAAAGGGTGGCTATAAACTCCCACTGGGGTCACTTTCACTTTAAAATCGCTACTCCAGCACTACTATTTGCTTAATTTAAGTCCCTAAATGTTTTAGAGAAATCTGTATAAAACAGTCAGTAACATCATCATGCATAATTATTTTTCACCAATGGAGGAAAGGATGGATGGATAGATAGCTATGTGAATAGACTTATCAAGACAAATGCATTAGCCTTTTCCCTACCTCTAAAAATCTATATGTTTCTAACAATAATATAAATGTGCCTTTAACGTTGCATTCATAATTCAGGCATATTTTGGCAGTTTATTCTCGTGCCTGTATTGAACTTTCCATTCCCTTGGTGGTTTTGTTCTTTCTGGAACACCGCAGTGTTTTTCGCTAGCCTCTCATTACTGAAATAATTTCAGTTACCATGGGGAGGTTATTTTAACCTCCGATTTTTTCATTGACAAACAATGCCTGTTGCCTTTTTGTTACAAGCCTCAGAATCTCTTCATGCTTCTTAAAACCAGAAGATAATTTTAGATTTCAAAAGCTCTTTAGATTTGACAGCCTGTTGGTGTCTATGGAACAAAATGTCCGGTTGAGCCAGGTGGGCCTCTCTAGGGTAAACATCTTATTACTGAAAAAAAATCCTTTCCTGTTCCTGTTGGACTGAAATACAATTAGACATTAAAGAATGCCAGGCTGCTCATAATGCCAGACTAAACAAAGCAGGCAACAATTTTTACTTTTAGTTTCCCCAAGTGTTCATATGGTGGGGTATGGTCTGCCAAAATGCTCTCTAAGTCTGTATCGAGTCCATGAGCACACTGCTTGATTCTATCCCTAGTCTTGGATTACAGTCTTAACTCTAGTGTAAAGAATATGTTCGATAAAAAATAAAGATTACAGGGTTGCTACTTGGTTGGCATACTGCTCAACACCACTACATCACAGCTGTTTAGGCCTGGGCTTCATCCCATTATTAAAGGGGTCCATCTGTTTTCCATATTAAAAAAAAATGGATTCTGGCAGACTCCGGATTGGTTCTTCCCTTCAGTTCCACACCAGGCCCACATTATTCTGTAGCTGAAAAACTCAGAGTGAGGAAAAAGATGAAAATTAAAAGATTTGATGTGCTTTCTACTGTTTTCCCCATTTCATACACACAAAAAATGGAACTATGCACACAATTGTGAAAACGTGAAAGACATGTATTAACCATATGTCTCCAAATTGCCAAAATCTAAGCACAATTCCATTGGTCTCACTAAAAATATCATTCTAAATCATGGTTTTGCAAATCTTTGAACACAAATTGCATCATTTAGCACACTTTGTTCACCTAGAAACACTGGTCTTCAAACTGTAACACCTGGAGTACAAGTTAGTCTCACGCATGGTGCACCTGTGCAAACTCAGTTGGAAGAACAATTCAGTCACATGTCAGAGTATAAAAGAGGTCTCAATTGACTTATATAGGTGTTAGACAAGAAGATGGAGCAGCAAGAACACAGAGGAGGAGGAAGTGTGAGAAGAACAGGAGGCCTAGCAGGCTGTGGAGGCAATCCAGGATTAGGGTGAGAAGGAGGAAGAGAAAGGCAAAGGCACACCAATATTTCCAATGACATATGTGCAACTTTGGTGGACTCTGTAATCAATCATGGCCTAAACCAAGCTGGGTAGCGAGTCCAGCCGAATTATTTGAGCCTTTAGGGAAGAGAATAGGTAAGTAACCACTTGAGAAGTTTAACAGTATACATTAACTTTATTGCTTCTATGGATATCTACAGTACTCACAGAAATGAACCCTACAGTGTAATGTTTTGTCGTACATTTACGTAGTGTGGCCAGACGGCCAGGACCCATGCCCAGCTGGGGACACCCCTTTGACGCTGGGACCGGGGGAGCAGCCATGCAATGCACACTATGTAACCCCGAAATGCGTGGTGGCAGCCCTCTTGGGTTACATTGGGGCTATAGGCGTGGGACTTCAGGGCTCTGCCCTGTTCGGCTACGAGGCCACCACCAGGAGGAGCTGCACGGCTTAACTAGCCCCTGTGGGCTGGAATGCAGCCACACCCGGAAGTGCAGCCTGAATTAGGTTAATTATCACCTGTAGCACTTCTGGGTGGGCTATAAGAAGAACCTGCAGCCACTACTTAAGGCACCAGAGTCAGGAGGAGGAGGAGGAGGACGACGACGATGACAACAACAACAACAAGAAGCTGCCTGGGAGGAGTGGAGGAAGAAGAGAGTGATTTTTGTAGGTGTTTTTCTTTGCTTGTGTGTTTTGGGACTGTGTAGGGCCTGTGGGACACAGGGAAGATGTGCCCCACTGCTGAAGAACAAATAAGTCTTTTATTTTCATTTTCACATGCCTCCGGTGTCAGTCTGTCTCAGGTCGGCACCAACCAAGCACTTCTGCCACAGTAGCTATACAGTAAAATCTGTACCCTATAATGTATGTATATACTTTTTACAGAAAAGAAAGATGGCCAGTAAGAGATGGCAGAGGCCAAAAATTCACAGATGAGCAAGAGACCATCATATTCAACATGGTTTTGGAAAATAATGCCTAGGAGACAATATTCATTTCACAAACATTGACCAGGTCAGCCTGTCCACAATCAACCATGTCTTGAATCAACACCAGATTAGGATGTAACAGGAAAATTGTGTTCCATCTGAGCACAATTCTGACCAACATGTGCTTGTGAGTACAGCATCCTCTTAGTACAGACATATCACTATGTACCTCAGAGTTCCTGTATGTATGCCTTTTGTCTGATATGCTCATTCTCCCTTTTTCAGAGAGTACTTGAACTTAATGCCAGTGTTGCTCCCTAAAAATATATCTTAATTTGGTGAGGTTGGTTCAACCTACAGAAAAGCAGGTGGAGGGGAGAAAGATCATTGGCATCTGTGCCATAGTCAATGTCCCTGAGAAGCGTGGCAGAAATGTCACAACATGTGCCGCTATTGGTCAGTGTGAGGTCATACATCACCATGCACAACTTGGTCCCTATAACACTCTCCATTGGCTAGCGTTCCTTGACGAATTCAAAAATATCCTCATCCTCCTGCAGGAAGAGGAACCAGAACAGCCCACCTTCGTTGTCATTTGAGATGATGTAATTTTCCACCAGGCTGCTCTGTTCTGTTACTGGTTTGCCAACAATGCACATTTTGTTGTGCTGTACCTTCTACCATATTCCCCATTTTAAATCCATGTCTGCTGCACTATGTTGTTATGTTTCAGTATCAGAAGAACTAGCAATAAAATCTATTCATTGTACTTATGTAACATCCAACTGAATCATATTAATCAAATCAAATTACATTAAAATATCGATTGGCTGACAATCTCTTGAAAACTCATGAAATAACATTCCTATTTTCATTCATTTATATTTCATTCATTTCCTGAAACAGCTTATCTCAATAAGAGGTTAAATGATAAGTTCAGCATTTTTCAAGTCAAACTTATTTTTTCATAATCATAGTATTTATGAATTTGCCATATGATAGTATGTTCTAAAGTGAAGTAGTACACATTTTAAAAACTAATTATAGCCTGCTGTTGTGTGTTTAATGGAGCTAATGGTTCCCATTGTGAAAAAATCTTTACAACTTTCAGAATGGATTAAACCCTGGACATCTTGTAGTTCATAAACTGTAGTGAGTGAGCGAGAGACACAGAGAAAAAATAAAGGTGCAAAAATAACTGTTCTCTATTGCATTAAAAGCCAAAAATAAATATCAAATGTCAATGTTATGTAATTCTTTCAAACACAGTCAAATAGCAATGACACAGACAAAAATAAAAATGAAAAATTAATGAATATTTGCAAAATGTACAACTGCACTTTCAGGAGCTATGCAGTAGTAAAAAAGCAGAACAAAAATATATGGTTATGTTCCTCTAATAATAATAATTGAAATCCAGGAAGATGTTCCACAAAGGATCAACTGAACAATTAGCTCACCACTTCTCCTCCAACAACCACTTCTGCAACTCTTTTTAAATTGGTGATTTTTTCAGAAAAGCACTTACTCCTCTTTCTACTGCTACAAAATGATCTGGGGCCTCATGTACTAAATGGTGCGTACACACAGAAATGTTGCGTAAGAACTTTTCCACGTTCAAATCGCGATGTATAAAACCTACACTTGGCATAAAGCCACACACTTTTCCACGGTACTTCATACCTTGTCGTACGCAAGTTCTCTGCTCGGTTTTGCAGACTGGCAACATCTAGCATCAAAGCAATGCTACTGTTCCTGTGTGGTTACACCTTATTTTCCTGACGCGGCTTTATAAATACACTGAAACTAACCACATATTGTTTATTAGTGTAATGCATCTGATTGTAATTAACTTGTAACAATATAATGATCCAGGGAATTGCCATAGTATTCCAAATACCATAACTGCTTTAGCGTTGTTACTGTCACTGCACCTTCTTTTTCTTCTTCTTTCCGCTGCTCCCGTTAGGAGTTGCCACAGCGGATCATCTTTTTCCATTTTACTCTCACTGCACCACTCGGAGTATTTATATCACTGTATATGAGTGTGAATCACAGCAGCAGCTGATCGGAAAGAGAATTATCAGTATTACAGCTTCAAGCACACGCTGTCTCAGCCACGGCAAAACGTTTCAAAGCCTTTCCTGAAAGGACCTCGCGGTTCAGAACCGGTTTCATCCCAAGAACTTTAAACGCACTTAATCAATTTCTCCTTGTAGAACTGTTATAAGTACAATCACCCCACTGTAAACTTGCACTACAGTCATAATATCGCACAACCTGAGCCACTTTATAAAGGCCGTATTTACATATGATGATTATATTTTTATGATGAAATGCAGCAAAATATGTTTATTATATTATACAAATAAAACTTTAACTTCATTTAAATAATCTATATTCTTCACTGGGTCTGTCGTGAAGGATAGAATAATTAAACATGATTATGACATGAAGATATTTCAATGTTCTTTAAACGTTTTGAAGAATCGGCGCTAAGCTTACAGATGGCTTAACTTCTATTACAGAGCTGATTGTGTGGCGATCGGTTACTTGGAGAAAGAAAAGCAAGGACTGCAGTGGTGGCTACGGCAATATATATTGAATATAAAACAGAAAGAGAAAATAACAACACAGCTAAAAACGCAGCGACAAATTTCGACAAAAGTTAAATGCTTGTGTCATGAGCACAAGGCAGCTATGCAGTGTCTGCAACGGATGTGGCCATCCGCCGTGCATAATCAATCAATCAATCAATCAAAACATTTATTTATATAGCACATATTCATACAAAAAAATGTAGCTCAAAGTGCTTTACAAAATGAATAGAAAAATAGAAGACACAATAAAAAATAAACATAAGTCAACATTAATTAACATAGAATAAGAGTAAGGTCCGATGGCCAGGGTGGACAGAAAAAACAAAAAAAAACTCCAAAGGCTGGAGAAAAAAAAAAAAAATAAGCTACCTTATTGACATAGGCGGGCAAAGGAGCCACCGATTCTTCCTCTGCTCAGGGCCACCACAAGCCTAGAGCCACCCCTGAGTACTGCTGCAATAAATTATTTAATCGAAGGTCGCACACAATCACTGCGCATTGAAACCCATGTTTAATAACGTGCTTTAACTCCTATCATCATGAAAATGACATCACGTATACATCTCAGTATTCTAGTTATTCAGAGAGCTGTAATATCACGAATGTAATGGACTCTGTGTCCAGTTGGAGGAAGAGAGCCAGTTTAAAAAGCAAGTAGTGATTTACACACATAGAGCACATAGAAGATCACATACAAAACAAAGCATTTAATGTGCTACTTTAATTACGATGTGATTTGAGAAACTGGTTAATTAAACGATTTTAAGATGAAGTTTATGATGTTCTACTTTAATGACAAAATAAACTACATTTCGAGATTGAAGTTGACATTTCGTGCTTTTTCCCCACTGTGTGCCTTTTTTTTTCTCTGTACCCTGATAAGCTTTCATATGACACTCAGACAGTGGGCTACAACTTGGCTTTTCATGGCGACTTTCATATGTGACTTCTTTTTTATTTCCGGCACTGTGCGATTTTGTGAACGTGAGCTTTCAAGTTTCTCCAACACGCTATGTCACTTGATCAACTTCCTTTTGTTGATTATACCACGGTTTAATTAAAGAAATAGTAAGTTTTTCCTTTGCCTCCACTTGGTATTAGCTGAAATTCTTACATTTTCCCATTGTTTTTTCACAGAAGGCTGAGCTTAAGGGCGATTTATATTGATATGCATATTCAAAGAAGCGTAATTCTGGGAGGAGTTGGTGTGTTACATAAAGCGAGTGCACGACCGTTACTTTTCACACTGACCGGGATTTATGTAGCGTAAGAATGTGGAAGTTGGAGTACGCACAGATTCCTGCATCTGGATTTTTCTGGGCGTAAGCACATTTCGGCTTTTGTGCTTACGCCATGTTATAATGCGAGTTCTACGCATGGCGTTATACATGAGGCCCCTGCAGATCAGAAGGCCAAAAAGACGATCCCTAGTGTCTGACTAGGTATTGTATCTGCTTTGGCATTTTCTCAGTCAGTCTCTGCAGACATTCTCTGGACTTCTCCAGTTGGAATGTCTCATTATGGTCAGAAAACTCTAAAACAAATTCATTCAAACTCGCGTATGCATGTACACTGACGTGTATGAGTTCTCTTTGCTACATTTAAGTGGTTTCCTGAACTCAATGATGGCAACCATTGCTCACTTCCATCTCCATAATGTAAGGCTGCCACTGGGATGCCAAAGATGTGTTAGTTTTCATCCAAAACCTGCAAGTCTCCAAGTGTCATACACCCTTTGGTGAACCTTTGCCGAAGCAGGCCCTCATGCCACTATGGAGCTACTGACAATGGAGTGGATCTCAACACCCCAAACCCGTTTCTACAGATAAGTGCAGTCTTAACTGTTTGCAAGGTCTTTCTCAAGCTATAAATTGTTAAACACAGGAGTAACAGTAACTTAATGACATGGCCCACCATATGCTTACGTAACAATATATCCATGTCTTTTGAAGAAGTAAAAGATCAAAAAGCAAAACATTCAGCCATTTAAAAAGATGACCAGCTCTTTGCTTCAGTTCAATACTCATCTTCATCCATGGCAAACTCAGACTGCCATCATCAAGTGTCATTAGTGATATTGAATGCTGAACTCCAGATGTGAATTTGTGTCCTTCTACCGTAGATAACTAGACAGTAGTAACTGAAAAAGTCACACTTATCCATCCATCCATCCATCCATCCATTATCCAACCCGCTATTTCCTAACTACAGGGTCACGGGGGTCTGCTGGAGCCAATCCCAGCCAACAAAGGGCGCAAGGCAGGAAACAAACCATAGGCAGGATGCCAGTCCACCGCAGGGCGCACACACACACACCCCCCCTACACACCAAGCACACACTAGGGACAATTTAGAATCGCCAATGCACCCAACCTGCATGTCTCTGGACTGTGGGAGGAAACTGGAGTACCCGGAGGAAACCCACGCAGACACGGGGAGAACATACAAGCTCTACGCATGGAGGACCTGGGAAGCCAACCTGGGCCTCCTAACTGCGAGGCAGCAGCATTACCCACTGTGCCACCGTGCCGCCGGTCACACTTACTGTCCCGTAAAATCTTTCAGTGCATGAAAGCTTAATTCATTATTTTACAAAAATATTGCCAGCTGACTTCTATATTCCTAATAGACTATATTGGCAATCTGTACTAATCTCTACTATTCTCTGCTGTCTATTCCAGTTCTTCTGTGGTGGTAATCTGCACCACCACCTCCTGATCAAGGCACCATGCAGCCCCCTGATATGATGAAATAAAGGTGGGTGTCTCATCTGTCCACGACACCGACTTCATCAATTACTTTCATGTGAAGCCTAAAAACAAAGACGAGTGATGTAGGAACGTTTATTTCAGGTAGAATGCCCAGTGGGGGCTGGGTGGACTTTTGGCCTTGGAACCCCTGCAGATTTTGTTTTTTCTCCAACCTAACTGGAGTTTTTTTTTGTTTTGTTTTGTTTGTTCTCTGGTCCTGGCCATTTCAACTTATCTTGTTTTGTTGTTACTTAATCTTTAATATCATCGCCTTAATTGTTTTTCTTTTCTTGTAACTTTTTCTTTGTCATCTTGTAAAGCACTTTGAGCTACACTGTTTTATTAAAATGTGCCATATAAATAAGTGTTGTATGATAGAGCATATGTGTGTGCTTCAGAGGTCTAGTGAAAGGAATATTGAGCACCCGTGTAGCATGTAATCAAGAGATATTAACTGAACAGACTTTACAGACATAAATTTAGTTTATTCAGGTTCAAGTTTAGTGCCAATGTTTTAGCATAGGGAGAGTGGTTATTCCTGCTTAACAGTGTTAGGGTCTGCATGGAATCCTGCATGTTCTCCCAGCGTGTTAATGCGTTCATTTTGTATCAGTGGCTGTCAGTGAGTTTACTCACTCAAAAACATTGTCCTCAGTTCTTTTATCACCATATCCTCAGCAAAAGCGACTCATCATGCTCTAAAAAATGTGATAATTGGTTAGTGGTCATTCAATTTCTTTCCTTAAGGTTGTGCAGTATTTTTTTATCCTGCCCGATACACCACAGAAGTTGCAAAGTACAGATAGCTTGGCTCTTTCACAAATCTTCACAAAAACACATTGCAGGGTAATCAGATCAGTTCAGATGTAATGTAATTTGTACAAAGTACAATGAGACTCATATGTGGTCATTTCACTGCACTGACACTTGATGTGAATGTTGCTGCAGAATCCATGTGAAATAACAACACTGTAATGGGTGAAAAGAAGGTGCTGTTTTGGAAAAAAATAATCATAGGATGTGAGCACACATCTGTCTGTAGTTACAAACCACAGCAGAACATAACAGATGAAGATATGGAATTGCAGAGGCATAAGTAGGATAATAAGCATAAAATAGCTGGCTGTGAGCAGACAAATGAACAAGAAATGTATCCTTACCTCGAGAAAACAGTACCAAGAATCTGTGATAAAATTCCCAGTTTATTTTTGTTGTCACAAGAATCCTTTAGAAATGGGGAAGGCACATTTTCATAAATCAAAAACTTTGCTACTTTGGCAAATCGGCTAACTTGAGGATTTGCCCTCTTAATTATGAAACGAAACAGGAAAACAGGGCAGAGAGACACCATTAAGCGTAAATGCAAAAGGACAAAAACTAATAAGGGGAAAATGTGGAGTCGGAGAAGACAGCAGAAACATGCCATGATATTGCAAACCTCTTTTGTTCGTGAAACTTGTTTCTGTGCTTACTTTATTATTTTTGACTATTATTTTCAAATTTTTATTTTTTTTAGTCTAAGGTAATAAACTATACTGTATGGTTATCTTTGTCATATTTTTTCTTTTTATCTTCTTGTTTTCTGTAAGTTGTCTTTTTTAATGAAATATTTTATATTTCTTTCTTTCTTTCAACATTTTCCCTTTTCAGTTTTCAATTTGTACCTTTCTTTTATAGATTTTGTAATTGTTATGTGCTGTTTCCCATCTTGTTTTTCCCCTTAGGTTGAGACCAGGAGACTTGCGAGGCCAAGGCAGACCTTAGGGGCACTGAGTTGGTTCTAATAATAATAATAATAATACATTTTATTTAAAAGCGCCTTTCAGAACACTCAAGGACACTGTACACAGTAAAAAATAATAATAAAAGTAAGAAAATAAAAAGCAGGCAAAAGAGCAGGTAATTTACAAGATCATAAAAACATAAAACATAAAACAGTTCCAAGATAGGAAAATGGAGAAAGTTATGTGGGATAAGCTATTTTGAATAGGTGAGTTTTTAGTCTAGACTTAAAAGAGAGAAAGAGGTGATGTTTCTTATTTCAGGAGGTAGGGAATTCCAAAGTCGAGGAGCAGAGCAACTGAAAGCCCTGCTCCCCATAGTGACAAGACGGGGGACAGGAACAGAGAGAGAAAGAGAAGAAGAGGATCTGAGACACCGAGATGGGATGATGATCTGTACCAAATCAGAGAGATATGGAGGAGAGAGATGATGAATAGCCTTAAATGTATACAGAAGTATTTTAAAATTAATGCGATATTTGACCGGAAGCCAATGGAGCTGCTGGAGAACAGGGGTGATGTGGTGAATAGAAGGGGTCCTGGTGATAATACGGGCAGCAGAGTTCTGAACACGTTGAAGCTTATGAATTGATTTTTGAGAAAGACCAAAAAGAAGTGAATTACAATAGTCAAGCCGAGAAGTAACAAGGCTGTGAACAAGAATGGCAGTGGCCTGTGGAGTAAGAAAGGAACGGAGACGATTGATGTTACGCAACTGAAAATAAGCAGACCGAGTGACATTCTATTTGTCTGTATCTCTCTCTGTCCCTCCCTTTTGCTCTCCCATTTTTTTTTTGCTTTTTTAGTGTTTTATTTGTTCTAAATATATACAATACAAAATATATGTCATAATGTGATAATCAATCATACATTTCAGTAAAACAATATTAAGTAATTCAAAAGTCTGTTCAATCAGAAATACAAAGAATCCCGTATTTGTCAGAAACTATTAAGATTAAATTATAAACCACACCAAAAAAACCCAAACTGACCCAAAACAGAAAGCTAGTTAATAATAAAAATGGGCCAACAGTGAAACTGGCGATACTTATTTTAGAATACGAATAATGAATTCTTGCCAAATTCTAAAGAAGCTCTGCATAATTCAATGCAAAAAAATTTGGATTTTGTAATAGTTTTAGATAAAATAAGGCACTATTTTCCCATTGAGTTATGGCAGGTATTTTAGGATTCTTCTAAGTGAAGAGAATTAGTCAAAACACAAACATGTAGAGTCGGAAATAATTGTCAGATTATCACCAGATAGTTTAAAACCTTCTGGAATAGCTGCAGACACTGCTTTAAGAGGGTTTGCAATGATTGTAAATCCTATACTATCTGATAGATAAGAAAAAAATCTTTTTCCAAAAGGTTTTTCATTTTGGACAATCCCAAAACCTGTGCTCGAGTGAGACGGGACCTACCTGGCATTGTTCACACTTGGGGTTAAATACCTGATAAATTTTAGATAGTTTAAATAATAGGCGCGCCTGGTGAAGGATTTTCTGCTGATTACAGTGTGCTCTTCACAAACTGCTAGAGAATGAATGTTATAAATTATGGAATTCCACTGCTTCAAATACAGGTATAGAAATGTCTTTACTGGCATTGCTAAAGGTGGTCTAGCAGTCAGCACAATGACAATAATTGATCAAGTCTGGAAATGCTGCCAATATTCTACTCACTATTAGTTAAAATATTTTTCAGTGTGAGCTGAGGTGGAGATTTAGAGAAGTCAGACAAATTCTTTTTTTGTTTTTTTTTTCAAAATTTCTAACTTGTAAATAGAAAAGTAAGTGTCACAAAGAAATTTTAAATTTACAACACAGCTGATTAAAAGGTACAAACATATTATCAATATAAAGGTCTCCAAGGTAGAGATATCTAGCTACTTCCAGAATTTAAATACTGCATAACAGTAGGAGGGTTTGAATGCAACGTTATCCTAAAATGGAGCAGCAGACAGGAATGTCTTTTTATTAAAAGTTTTTATGCATTGGTTACATAATTTGAGCAAGTAAAGCATAATCTGATTATGGCAGTAATTATTAATGACCTGAACACAGACAAAAGCATACAGAAAGAACTTCTTTCGGAATTTAGTTTCCTCATCCAACCAGTATGTTTTCAAACTGACGTCTTCTTTCCTTTGTCTTAAATTATTACATTTCACAACACTGTATAATAGTTGAAAGTTCAGTTTCCCCATGTCGCCTTTCGATTTTGATCTTTGTAATGCTGAGTTTTTGCCTATTTTGTAAATAACAGACTGAAGCTTTATAAAAATGATTTATTAACAATTATAGGAATGTTATACGGTACTATAATTTGTGAGGGTGCTTGCATGGCACTAAGCAGAGATACAATCTAATATAAAAATTAAATTACTTAACAAAGTAGCACTAACATTGGAGGACAGGATGTCTCAAGCATCCATGTCTGAAAATGGAGGAAAACAATCAATCTAAAATTTCAATTTAAATTGGTAAAGGTTAGTTTGGGATTTTTGGATTGTTTGATTGTAAATTTTGGCCTTTAGTCTCTCTTGCCCTATTTATAAAATCTTGGAGCTTTGAAGTTGTTTCATAAAAAGCGTTTGTATTTTGGCCTACTGTTTTTTTTTTTTAGGCCTCAAAGTAAATAAAAAACTGACTAGGAACCTCATGTATAAAAGTGTGAATTTATAAAACCCAAACTTTGCATGGAAACTGGCTTAAAGTTATGGAAACTTTTGACCATCTGTAAGTCCTACGTAGACTTTTTTAGGTGTTGGCATTTCAGCAACACCAGTCAGCAGGACAATTAAGTGAACAGAAAATCGTATTTCATGATGCACTTTATTGTCACATCCTGATGATCTAGAGCTAATTATATCACAATTAACAGACATGTCTTCTCAATACTGCTGTTTTCAATGTTGGTAATCATCCCTAATGCCTAAACTTAATAGTAATTGCCTTGGTGTGTATCCTGTCTGTTTGGTCTATGAAAAGGGAGAGCTATGTATTGCACTTAGTGCACGTCCACTATATAAATCACGGTCAACGTGAAAAGTAACACTTGCCAGCCGCCCCACCCCTACTTCTCCCAGAATTTTGCATATTCAGTGTTCGGTTAAAAGACAATGGAAAAAGCACGTGAAAAAAAAATTCAGTGAATGCAAAGTTGAGGCAAGGAAATACATACTATTTGTTGGCTTAAGCAGTGGTATAAACAACAAAAGAATGTCGTTCAAGTGATACAGAGTGCAGAGAAACTCGAAAGTTCAGGTTTAGAACGTTGTACAGTGCCTAAAATAAAATGGTCAGATATCAAAGTCGTCGTAAAAAGGCAGGTCGTTGCCCACTGCCTGAGTGTCATACATAAGTGTATAAGGGTACAGAGAAAAGAAAAAAAATAGTGACACAGTGAAAAAAAGTCAAAATGTCCACTTCAATTTCATAGTTTATTTTCTCATTAAAGTAGAACATCGTAAACGTAATCTTTTCTCAGATCCCATCGTAACTAAAGTAGCACATTAAATACTTCGTATAGTATGTGTTCTTCTATGTGCTCTATGTGTGCGAATCACACATGACAGGACACAGAATACATTACATTCATGATATTACAGCTCTCTGAACAATTTAAATACTAAGTACAGTACATTTTGTCATCTACTACTAGAATATAAAAAACGTTTCTATTTTAACAATGTGTTGACACAGATTACTGTAGAAACGGAACAGACATGAAATGCATGTGTTCCAAACAACGATCTATTATTTCCACTCTAAAACTCCACTTCACTCCCAGATACTCAATCAAGGCCTGAGCTGAGAGAAGTTCGTGCACGTTCTAAATTGGTGGGGGATGGAATAGCCGGCTGCTCCAAGCTTCTCTTTATCAGCACATTTAGAAGACAAAGGACGCTGGCGGAGAGGTGTGAAGGGATTTAAGAAGCAGTTTAAGGTGGGACGGAATTACGAGTTTTTTCGTAGGCTCTGGTAATTCTAGTGTTAAAGCATGTATTAAACAAGGGGGCATGGTGGCACAATGGTAGTGATGATCTGGCAACCTGTCCAAAGATGGCTCCTGGCTCCCGCAAGATCTTTGCTAGGACGTGCATGACCCTTAATTTAATAATTTATTGCAGCAGTACTGTCTCTTTCAAACGTACTAACCCCCAATTCCTGTCCTTCCTTTTCTTTCTCCAAGTAACCAATTGCCACACAATAAGTTCAGTAATAAATATCAAGCCATCTATAAGCTTAGAATGCCAATTTTTCAAAACTTTTAAGGAACATTTAAATATCTTCATAATACATGTTTAATTATTTCATCCATCTGTCCATCCAGGGCTGCGCTAGTCCCAGCAAGCATACAGCGCGAGGCAGGATCAATCCTTGAATGGGGCGCCAGCTCATCGCTACTGCGCCACTGTGTCCACACATTTACTGTTATTACTAACAGTATACTTTATTTAAATGAAGTTAACAATTTATCTGTATGATGTAATATACATACTTTAATGCACTTCATCTTAAAAATGATATCAAGAACTCCAAGAAGATGGCTCTTGGAAATCTAAATCAATTTAGAAGCCAGTGGTAATCATCCGTAAACATGTACTCTCTTGTATTGAATTGAATTGAATTCCTTTTTTGTTATTGTATGGTAAAATAAGATTCAATATGCAAATCTATATTAACTAAATTTTCCTATAAAATAATAAAATAACAATAATAATAATAATACGATAAAACAATGAAAAATACACAATATGAAAGCATAAGTACAATATATATGTACATATATAGTTCAGATAATGCAAATGGTTCATAAAGTGGCTCAGGTTGTGCAATATTACATATATAGTGCAAGTTTACAGTGAGGCAATTGTATTTATAAGTACAAACTGTTCTACCAGAAGCACTTTATGGACTGATTGAGTGCGTTTATAGCTCTTGGGATGAAACTGTTTCTGAACTGCAAGGCTAGTGCATGTAAGGCTCTGAAGCATTTGCAGAAAGGGGGGAAGTTCAAATAGCCTGTGTGCATGGCTGAGGCAGCAAGTGGTGCACTGTAAGAAACAACACTAATGTAGCTATGGTATTTGGAATAGTTTGGCCATTCCATGGACCATTATATTGATACAGGATGATTACAATCATATGCCTTAAATTTATAAATGATACACAGTTATTTTCAGTGTATTTGATAAAGTCACATCAGGGATGTGAATCTAAAAAATGAAGGGAAACCACACAGGAACAGCTGCACTGCTTTGATGCTGGGTGCCGGCAGTTTGCAAAACCAAGTCAAAAACTTGCGTATGCAATGGATTGAGGGGGCATGAGAATGTGTGTGGCTTTAGTCAGTGTTTAGTTTTTGTATATTGCAATGGGGCGTGCGCAACATTTTTGTGTGTATGCACTGTTTATATATGAGGCCCCTGGAATTGTGAGCTAAACTGGAATGTACAGTCCACATACCATCAGGCAGAAATCCTGCAATCCTTATTCCATTATGGATTTTAACAACCATAGGGTACTCGGCGACAGGCGCTTTTCAGTGTGAACTGGCTGACTAGACAGGAATCTTGCAGCTGGCCCTGAGCCGTATCATGCCATAGTTAAGATGCTACCCAGATACATTAAATTTCTTTAATGTCAGAGTAACCAAATTGTGATCAAAAAGGCAATTTGCAGCTATTGCTGATTTTCCTAATGTAATCAGTGCAACTGACTGCATGCATTGCAACAAAGGCACCATCAAAAAATTATCATGGTTTTGTAAGTAGAAAATACTTTTATTCAGTTAATATACAACTAATATGTGATGCTGAAATATGTCTGACTAATAATGTTGCAGATAGCCTGCCTTAACCCTTATTTTCTTTTTTGATCAAATACTAGTGTGGGAAGGAGACTACGTATGATGGTCGACTTCTTGCCAGGTAGAACTGAAATTAACATTAGTAAATTGTAGACAACTTGTGTAATCTTTCTTTAAGGTAATGGAGAGTACATCCCAAGAGAGGAAATAAAAGGTACTCCAGCAACACAATCTGTGATAGAACTGATAATTATTATATATGTTATATTTGCATTATAACTTAGTTTGTAAGTCGCCTTGGATAAAGTCATCTGCTAAATTTAAAAAAATAGACCATTGGCTCATTAAAAAGTAGTTAAGACACGCAGGGTGGCACACTGCTCTACAGCCCCACAAAGGTTTGCCACAGTGTGATGACTTGTGCAGTATTGCACAACATAGCACAGATACATGGACTGTCTTTGCTACTTGAGACAGGCCAGGATGAGTGCATCGATGATCCAGATGTTTGGGTGTTGTGCATCGAATGTATCAAAACATTGACATTTATTTGGCAGTGATTTTATTTTTTTTACAAATCCAGTAAGAATGCTCTTATTATGTCACACTTCTGCACATACCATCTGCTTCTATTTGCGTTGGCAGCAGTCTGGGCCCTGCATGATACCACATTGCTATTGCTTTCTCCACTCAGCTGCTCTCAATCCTTTTTCTTTTCTATTATTAGTGACACCCAGAGAGATACCATTAGATAAGAATGTTTTGGAGTCCTTCACTTAAGTCAGTAATGCCTCAAGTTCACATTCATTATAGTTTCATTTTCTGCCTATTTTTCTACTGTTCTTCCATGGTTTGCATTTAAGATGTCACTCATGAACATGGGCAAATGTATGTCTTCTTCTTCTTCTTCTTCTTCTTATTATTATATTCCAAAAAGGTGTTTTTATGCCATACAAAGATTACTAACAGGCAGTGGTGGGGAGTGGATAAAAGCTTGTGCGCACATGCATAATTGAAAGTTGATTTGAGATTTACTAAAAAAACTTGGCCTGGTACTTGGTATATGTATGGTTTTATAAATCTAAACTTTTTAAATGCATACACAGTTTTTGACTTTCAAGTGGAACCAAAGTTATTGTATGAGATCTAAATAAGGTTTTAAATATGAGGTCCCAGGACAATAGTAAATCACAGAAAAGGCCTCACTAAAGGGCAGCCAACCCCCAAGCTGAAGAAGCAGGATGTCAGGCCTACACAGGCCCAAAATATGACACTGACTTTTAAAAGTTAACTACTTTCACATGTCCCAATTACACAAAAAAAATGTCCTTGAAGGGAAAGGGAAACTACAGACCCCTGGCTTTTAGGACAACACCTAAGCAATAAAGCCATATAAATTATTAATTTTCCTAAAATAATTTATACACAAAAAAAATTCAAAAAAAGAGAACAAAAATTCAGAAAGGCAACATGAGGGCAAAAAGAGCTTTGTCTAAAAATTGAATCAAAGGCAACCAAATTCAAATCAACAATCCAATAGCAAAATCCAATAAACAGTAGCAAAAGTTCATAAAATCAGTAAATCCCACACAATATTTTCAGAAAGATCTTTACTCCACAAACTCCAGTGACACTCTATTGGGACCATCTCCTTGATCCCCTTATGAAGGCTGAGGGCGATCTCACAGTAGCAATGTCATGGTGGTCCTACCTCTTTGGGTTCCATTCACAGGACACAAGGGACATATTCAAATACCTTATATATATATATATAATACCTAAATACTAAATAATAAATATACGTAACAAGATTAACAAAAATTACATAAAAACAAACTCATGAAAAATAATTAAAAATCGCAAACATACCATATATACTCGGGACTTGAAACCCGAAAAATCGATCATAAAATCAGACCCCGGCTTATACACCCATTCAAAAATGCGACCCTTAATATTTTTTTTTTCATCCTCTTGCTTCCTCCAATCTCTCACCAATTTCTTAGACACAATTTCACAGGACAATTTCTTTCACCACTTCAATGACTTTTAATTTAAAACCAGCTTCATATATTCTTCTGATCGAATGCTCCATTGTAGATAAGGGATGCTCTTACAATAAAGGTGTATTATGAGGGTGTGAGATACAAAAAAGACAAAACAATTACTTTGGAATAGTTTGATTATTACTGTGTGGTCACGTAGGCACAATACATAGAAAAAAAGGTAGTGTTCTCTCTCAGGTGGGCGTTAGCATATCATAATCTCTTGGACCAATAGGGTGAGTTTTCCGCATTCAACTCATATGACTGACATTATAAAATACTGGAAATTCTGCAGTAAAATCAAGCCCCGACTTATCCTAGAACTGAAACGTGAGTATATACGGTAATAATAAAACAACAAAATAAACCTTAAACCTGGGAACAAACCCTGGCTGTAACCTAACAAATATACACCTAAAATCAAATTGTGCTATAATGTCATTTACTGCTAGCCATGAAAATTATTTACATTTTCAGATACATTTTGTTAGCTATACTACTTAAAATTTTGTGTTTCTGCTAAGACATTTGTAAGGCTCTAAATTAACATTTTCAAGATCATATATCTCAAAATTTAGTGGACAGGATTCCTTATTGACCCCTGCAAAGTGATTTAAAGTAAGTATACTATGACACAACCATCTTAACAATCTCTATTAGGAAACCCACAACATTCATGACAAATTCAAGGTTTTGCATTCCTTACCATGACCAGCACATCCTGACTGACAGTCCGACCATTCGTTAGTGAGCCATCACTATGAAGCTTATTTTTCTTCTGTCTGCTGTGTTTTTCCCTGGCTTTTCTTAGCTGATGGTTCATGATTTTCTCAAATTTGGATGACACTGCCTGTGTCTTATCATAGTCATTCAAGTCCCACAAGTCGTCCATCTGGAGGGGCCGTCTATATCCCTTAATCACCATGCTGCTCAACACAAAAGGAGGTGTTTTATCTTCTACAGTCCACATAAAAGGGACACTGAGACCAGTCCAGGCAGATGTGTGCATTGCGGACTGAAATCCTCTGTGTGTACAACATTTGGGAAAATGTTCATTCTTACCTATTAAACCAGTTGAAGGTGATTCTACTTAGATAAGATGCAACCATTTCCGGGTTCTGAAAAATATAAAACATATGAAGGCTATATTCAAATAAATGCCTAAGTACCACATACTATTCTGGTTAGCTAATATATACATTTTTGTAAAACATTATTTTTTGGGTTCCTAAGTAAACTAAACAAAGTTTACACACACTCTTGGGTATGTTATTACATACATGACATTAAGTTGAATCATGCTACAGAGTTTAGAGCAGGGCTATTCAATTACAAATTTAGTTGGGCCAGATTTTCAAACCAAGAAATTTAGCTGGGCCAGACATTTTCAGCAGCCGATAAGCAGCAGGTAATAACAAATTTTAAACCAACTCAATTTAATCAATTGAAAATCAAGTAATGTTTATTCATTATTTCCCTTTTAAATGTGGTTACATCTGACACTGCATGTCAAATAGTGCATACAAACATTAAAAAAGCTATTACTGAACAGAATCTGAGGTACTAGCAATTATGTTTTCCACTTTTGAAATAAAAATGGATATTTTGCTTACTTCTGACCTAAGCATGTCTCAAAGTCCATAAAAATAGAAAAGTGCACAATAATAGCAATAACATTTGTTTACCTTTTTAAATAAAATAAACATTTTGGTCATATATGACCCAGGCACACCACAAAGTGCATTTAACACAATAAAAAAGGCCATCAACGCTATGAAAGCTATAAGTGCACAAACCCATAACAAGTGATAACAGTAACTAGCACACTTGAATCCAACGTCTCCAGCATGCTGAGGGAACACAGGCTCATTTTAAATGACCAATGTGTGATTAGCAGTGTGTGTGTTGCAAACAAAAGGGTGGCGGTACACATACTGTATGTAGCGCTTGGATCAGGTTTGAGGTACTGTGATGGTATACAGAAAAAGAGGGAATCCAAGCACTACAAGTTTTGTTTATTTGGTGAAAAAACATAATGTTTAAAATATGAAATTGATAAATCATCAAGTATAAAAATAATAATTCTTTACAGTACTTTAAGTGCTTTACAAACTCCACACAGAGAAGACCTGGGACATGAACCCATTATTTTTTTTATTGCCAGGCAGCAGCGCTGCCATTACGCCATGTGCTTAGGTGTTTACCTAAATGCATAATATTATCATTGATAGCTTAAAATTACAAATACAGAATTTCTGAAATAGAAGAATGTTAACCACAGGTTAATAATAAGCTCCACATTCTATAAAAAAGTTGTAATGTAGTCCCGCAAAGCAATCAGTGCTTAATTTGATCGAGCTTTAAAGAAAAGTCCACATTTTTTGCATGCTTTCATCAAATGCAGTCTTCCTAATTTCTTCTGTGCATTGAGTGTCAATGATGATCACCATGAATCCCCAGGATCGAAGCAAGTGAGTGGAGGACCAACCAATTGTATGAAGAGAAGTGCAGAGACAGTGCTTGTCAGTAACAAGGCTGTCATTGGAGTAACAATTAGATTAATTTGTAAAAACCCACGTTAGCACTCACTTGATTTTGGTGGAATAGAACTAAGACTCAGCACACGATTACAGAATCATTTAATATGTAGTCGATGCCATGAGCAGCTGTCATGGCTGAGGTTGCATTCCATCAAAAAAGAAATCACTGTATCATAAACTACTACCACCACTTCTAGACACATAACAAAACACTGCATTGTGGGTTGAATGTTGCTTAGGTACATGGAGATTTGCATTCATGATCTGTGCTATTGTAGGAGTTTATGTAGGAATTTCTGAAGGCTTGTGAGAGGTGTTTTCCTCGGTTTTGCTCTGTGATTCTGGTGGGACCATGGGCATGAGGCATGTGGGCCACCATTTGAATAGGCTAGTTTTAGAGGGTATCCACTTGCAAATCTCAGTTGGTATCTGATGGCATTGTCCCTTGTGATTAGCAGTTGAATGTGATGAAGTCAGGATTAGATTTGAATCCTTAAAATGTGAGGTCATGGTCCTAGCCAAGAAAAGATTGGGTTGCTCCCTACAGGTATCAGTTGAACAGTTGCCCCAGGTAAAGGGAATCAAGTATCTTGGGGTCTTGTTTTCAAGGGTAGATAGGTGTGATAATATGGTTATCCAGAACATGCCAGCAATAGCAGTTTTGCAGATACTGTATTCTTCTGGGTTATGAGGGTGAAACAGGAGCTTTGCCTCAGCAAAAATGTTTTGATTTACGAATTATTTGACATGTTGCCTCTATGGTCATGAGTTCTGAATACCAATTAAAAGATAGAGATAGTGAGAACAAGAGGATGATGCTCAGGGTTGCTGTATTTACCCTAAAGTATAGGATTAGGAGCTCAGAAATATGAAGGTGTTTTGGGTATATATCATGGGTCTCCTGCAGGAGGTTCAAAAGACAGGGTCCACTAGGTGTAGCACAACAGAAGACTGTGGGGAAAGGGGTGTATTATAAACCTTGTTTTTTATTTTTTAAGTGCCTGGAACATCCCCAGTAGGACCTGGAGACTTGTGCCTAATATCTAACATTTTCATCAGGCCACTTGGAGTTCTGTGTAGATTAGCCTAATGGAAGTACTGTAGCTTTCAGGGCCTCCCTTTGGTTTCTTTTCTTGATCATGCATCCACAGCAGTCCTAATGGAGAGGTGAACTAGGGCAACCAACCAACAGCATCAGTCTCTTTAGTGACCCCATATGTGTCATATGACAGCTAAATCAGTGAAGTCCTTTAAAGTGTCACCCATCCAGCCTCTATCATTACATGTGCAAACTAGACACATTTAATAAACTCTGGTTATTTTTACTTACCATAGTGTCATCAGTTTCATGAACATTGATTTGGTAAAACTTGTACAATAAATCATCAGTACAAACATACAGTATAAGCGAAGAACATCAGTAATACCCTATAATAACAAAACCTATGTAGAACATGATTTCAGATGTCTTTCTGTCTACCTTCAAAGAGACATGGCTCTTATCTTACTGTGTTCAGATCTTTCTGAGAAGCAAAGGTAGACTGGTAGTTAAAGGGATTAGCTATAGAGACAGCAAAGGGCTGTACCTGAGAATATTTATTAACCAGAACGTCAAAACTAAAACCAAGATCAGAGTCAAGAGAAAAGAGCAAAGTCCATCAGAATGCTTTTAAACAGAAGATTGTTTAGAAATAATTTTCCGTGCCATTCCGTTAATAATTTAAAAATCTTAAATGCTAGGTATTTTTTGCTGACATTTTTAATGGTGGCAGAGTCCTGACATCATAGGCTCTGAACCATATGACGAGCAATGGAGTCACTGAGACAACCACTATGGTGCCTGCACTTAACATAGAATATGGGATCACTCAAGAAAAATTAGAAAACACAATGACATGATGAAAGCATTTAAATGATTTCTTCAACAAGTATATGGGGACACAGAAGTTGGTTAAGCGTAAACATCACAAAAAAAAGTGTTTTGAAGTTTTTCTTCACACAGTCAAGCATGGCCGAATGTAATACCTTATCAAATAGTATAGTGCACAGTGGTACTTTTGGGACCTTCAAATATCAATGATATTTTAGAGAAATTAAGTAGTTAGGATTGGTGAGTTTTGTTGGGCCTGTTCTTTTCAAAATGTTTCTCATACACTAATGTTCAATTAAATCATAAATAGTGTAAAATTATAGAATAAATTCAAAGTTGGAAAAAACTTTGGAGAATGCAACATGAGAAAAATACTGTATAATGTACTGTATGTAATTAATACAATAAAGCCATCATGATGCAGAACAAAGCAATAAAAACTACATGATAAATAACCCTTTTGTATCACCTTTTATCATATAAATTAAGTAAATGGAGCTGAGGAACATTTCTGGACTGAATGGCATGCTCTTGTCAAAATTATTTTTATGTTCTTGTTCGTATACAGTGGTCTCCACCTCCGGTAGGCTAAGAGTACTTAAACAATTTTTCAGATTCAGAACAGTGATGTGTTGAGACAGAGTCTCCGGGAATTACAATAAGATGTGAAAAGACCGAGAGATAATAAGATGAACCAGAATCGTAGTCAGTGCCAGGCAAAGGTGAAAACACAAAATGAAAAAATAGAGCGAATTACCAAAGCACTGCAGAAAATCCAAAATCAATAAAGAAATATTAAGCAAAAATAATATACAAATGTACAGTAAGAGTAAAACATATGCAAAGAAAATCTTATAAGTGTTGAATAACAAAAATATAAAAAATGTTAAGTGCACAAAACAAAGAAAAAGAAAAGTAATGGAAAATGAAAACTAAAGAAATGTGGTGTAATGCAAGGATGTTGAGCTAGAGATTAAGAGGAAACATAACGTGAAGATTAGTTAACATGAAAGTAATATGGGGGATATTGAAAAATGTGTAGAGGAACTTTGTGGTTCTTTTGGCGTGGAGTACATTGATAAAATAATTCTAAGGCTTCTGTAGCGGCTCTACGGTGATAGACATTTCTGCATTGCATTTAGTATGTTTGGAGAGAGACAGTACAGTTAAGAAGAATAACCGTTAAATTCTCTGCCTGTGTCTTCGATCGCCGCCTCACAAACCTGACACTTATATGTCATTTAAGTAAAATCATTTGGGCTGTGGTTGATATCCATTCACACACTCATCTTGATCAAGCCTAGTAACACTTGCTGTGAAGGGTCACTGCTTTGAACATACATGTGATTTGGAAATCGTCAAAGACTTTTATAGATATTATGGCAAAGTGGCTTGGGAGTACCCATGATGCTTCCATCTTGGCCAATTTGGCAGAGTGTCAGAAGGCAGGAAATGGCTATTATGGTTGTGGATGGCTAAGGAAAAAGTGATTATCTCCTTCCTGCTTTCCTGTGGACATCTGTAACTACACTCTTAAAAATAATGGTTCTGTAATGGCACATTACTGGGTTGTCTATTTAGATCTGTTGCTTGACAAGATGCCATTTCATTCTGGGAAGGGTCGTTTGCATATTATTTTGATTTTTTATGATTTGAAAAATTTTTGCAGAAATCTTTAATGCATAATAGGCTATAGCAGGATACTGACAGATCAAGACAACCTGAGCTTGTGTTATTATATGCAGCAGAGGGCCTTTTGAAAAACAAGAACCCATTGGTTTTTTGCATGTGTATATTTACATTCTTTTATTGTTGTGTAATACAGTTTTTTTTGCCACTAATGTCTTTTATTACTATTTGTTTTATCTGTAACTGCATTTATAACTCTGAGATCCTGACCCTAGACTGTGTAGTCCTTAAGAGAATATGGTTACCTTTTTTGATGCCTCTCTTTTCTCAGCAGTAACATCCGCAAATGAAGACAATATCAACAAGACGAACTGGAGGCCATAAGAGATGTAAAAAAGGCAAAAACGAGGGAGGTCAGGAATATCACCCTAAAAAGTTAAAGACAAAAATGATAAAATGTTCAGGAAGAAGCAATATTCACCAGGATCCAGAACTACATCGGACTCTTCAGTTTCTTCTGCAGCAGAAGCGATTGGCATAAACATCTGTACACAACACCATCTTTACTGCTGGCTGTTTATGATGCCCCATTCAGGGTCTGGTTCAAGAACTATGCCAGGGCTGTTATCCCAACCCACGATCTCTCTGAGCTCACTTTGAAACATTTAATTTCTCATGATGACAACTAAACGTATCTGTCTATTGCTATTCTGTCAGGCTTTGCCTTAATCCCACTACCAAACTCACTTACTACACAGACAAGACACTGAATAACTATTGTCATTTAAATGTTATCCTTCATCTTCTCAGGTGGGCTTTTTTTTGCACTACCTTTACCTTTTTCTATTCTCGGGTAGAGGAAGCTTTTTAAATAATTTCACATTAGGTAAAGTATAATAGCCACAGTAAGGCAATGCTGCATGATCTGTGTTATGTAAAATATGAAGCTTCTAATATAAACATTTTTCACACAGTTCTTAAAGGAAATAAATAAATTAGAAACTTGATGTTTATGCAGTTCTTAAGGTTTATAATTAACTCTTATGTTTTTATTTCATAATGTTAAAAGTGAACCTTACCAAAGTGCCTCACCCCATGCATTGGCCCTGCTTTCAGGCCTTTTGTATTCATCATCCTGACCCATCGCTCTTCTATATCTACTCTGCATTTTCTCTTCATATCACACCAAATGAATGTTCATCTTTCATTCGATTTTTCAGTATGATTTTCATCTCCCCATTTTCTCATTGTAGAATTAAAAACCTTGAAGCCCAACAGCAAATTATTTTGCACCTCTACACTGCAAAAGTCTACACTACAGCACTGTATACATGCTGTAGCTCATCAAAATAATTTTGCAGTATTCAATTTGCATTTGTAAAATGGGAACTGGAAGTATTTTATGGGGTTAGAGGAGTGTCATGGTGCTGAAAGGTGGACACGACATCTTCCTCATTTTATGTTTGAGGAGTTCAGTTTTATCAAATTGTCAATCCTGGCTGTTTAAGAACAGAATACAGGTCATGCATGCTGAATTTCTAAATTCTTCTAGCTTTACAGATATTTTTTTTTTCCCACAATCAAATCTTGCAAGTTCAACACTATTGTTATCTCTGACCATGCCACTTTGATGATTGAGCGCAAATCATTATGCCCCACATACTCATCTCGCAGCTGGCATCTTAAACCCACTTTTATTAGCTAACGAGGACTGTGCAGAATTTATATCCAAGCAAATTGATTTTTTAGAGACAAATGCATCCTCAGAGGAATACTCTGAAGGCATTTTTTAAGACAACAGATTATTTCATATCTCTCTCACGAAAAATAAATCAAAAACCAAGAAAGCACCAGAGTTAATCAGTAAAATTACCAGAATAGATTAAGAACATGGCAGGTCTCCAAATGAGGCATTTTATAGAAAAGACAGGCTTTACAATCAGCTCTCAACCTCTTGACAACAAAAGAAATGGAACAACTAATTTTTAAATTGTGACATCGTTACTATGAACATGGAGAGAAGGCTAATAAGATCTTAGCTCAACAAATCCACAACCAGGTATTCAGTACCAGTAATTACTAACGCAAACGGAGGTAAAATCACTGACCATAAAAATATAATGCCCACACTTAGAGACTACTGTAAGTCCTTATATTCTACTCAGTTTAAAGAAGACAAGACACAATCTAATGTGTTTTGATGCACAACAGATACCACAACTAGATACTCTCAATGCAGAGGATTCGAATAAGCCTGTGACACTCTCAGAATTACTAGATGCTATAAACTCACTTCAGAGCAGGAAAGCAGCAGGCTCTGATGGCTACACTGCTGAATTTTTAAAAAAAAAACATAATTTAAGTTAGCTTCCCTTTTATTAGCAGCATTTATAGAAACCACAGACAATAAAATTCTACCTCAAACTTTCTGCCAATCAATAATTACTGTCTTTCTTAAGAAAAATAAGGACTTAATACAATGTGCATCATACAGACCAATTTCATTTCTGAATATTAATGTTAAGATACCATCCAAAGTTCCAGCTGGAAGGATTGAGAAAGTGCTTCCTTTGATAATATCACAAGACCAAACAGGATTTATTAAAGGCAGACACTTAGCTTCCAATCTTCGATGCCTGTTTAATGTAATATATTCCTCCATAAAGTCTAATATCCCAGAGATCCTATTATCTTTGAATGCAGAAAAAGCATTTGATATGGTTTAATGGGACTACCTATTCACTACATTGCACAAATCTGGGTTTGGCCCGAACATATGTGCATGGTTCAAACTACTGTATACTGTATAACAACATTATTTTAGACTACTTAAAACTAGAAAATGGTAATAGACAAGGATGCCCCCTGTCACCACTGCTATTTGCAATTGCCATTGAGCCATTTGGCTGTGTTCTTTTGAAATGCATCTCAGATAAAGGGGATTATCAGAGAAAGACTTGAACATAAAATATCACTATATGCAGATGATATAGTACTATATATATATCAGATCCACAAAATACTGTGCCTGCAGTCCTAACAACACTAGCAGAATTTACAAATATATCTGGACTCAAAATTAACTTTAATAAAAGTGTGCTTTTTCCAGTGACCTTTCTAGCACACAATATTAGATTGGACACCTTCCCTTTATAATTGCAGATCAGTTTAAATACCTAGGGTTAAACATCAAAAGTAAATACGAAGCTCATTGTCAGCAAAATTTTGCTGTCTGCATGGAAAAAGTTAAACAAGATGGTCTACCCTTCATTTCACTTTAGCAGGGAAAATCAACATTGTAAAGATGAATATACTTCATAGGCTCTTTTTCCATTTCAAAACATCACCGTATACATTAAATAAATAATTTTTTAAGAAATTAGATTCAATTATAGCCCAATTTATTTGGAATTCAAAATATTCACACATCGAAAGGGCGACCCTACAATGGCCTAAAGTAGAAGGTGGCATGGCTTTACCTAACTTTCAGTTTTATTACTGGGCGGCAAATATACAAGCTAACAAAACCTGGACATTGACACAAATAGATGAACACACACAGGCTGGTCCACAATAGAAATAAAATCCTGCAGTACTTCTTTATATTCCTTGCTTTGTACTCCAGTAAATACAAGTTATCGTCAATATACTAACAACCAAAATGTCCCTCTTTCCCTCAGAATATGGAACCAATGTAGGAAGCACTTCAAGACAGGGAAGATTTTATCTCTGGGACCTCTAAATGATAACCACCTTTGTCCACCCTCTCAAATTAATACAGTTTTTAATGTTTGGAAAACATATGGGATTAAATCATTTAGAGATTTGTACACAGATAATGTCTTTGCATCCTATGAACAATTAATTACACTCCAAATTTCACCTCACATCAACACAATTTTTCCACTATCTCCAAATTAGAAACTTTGCTTAATGAAATCTGCCCAATTTTCTTCACCTCCCACCCATTTCTATTCTGGAAGAAATATTGATCAGTCTTGAGGACACATTTCTATAATATATAAAAATATTTTAAAGTAACTTCCGTTCAATGATTCCAGAGTGGGAAAAGGATCTCTTACTCAACATTTCAGAAAAGGAGTGGAAGGCAGCCATACCAAAATTCACTCAAGCTCCATATGTGTAAAGCATACATATCTTCTTCTTCTTTTTTCGGCTGCTTCCGTTAGGGGTTGCCACAGTGGATCATCTTCTTCCATATCTTTCTGTCCTCTGCATCTTGTTTTGTTACACCCATCACCTGCATGTCCTCTCTCACCACATCCATAAACCTTCTCTTAGGCCTTCCTGTTTTCCTCTTCCCTGGAAGCTTTATCCTTAGCATCCTTCTCTCAATATACCCAGCATCTCTCCCCTGCACATGTCCAAGCCAACACAATCTCACCTCTCTGACTTTGTCTCCCAACCGTCCAACTTGAGCTGACCCTCTAATGTACTCATTTCTAATCCTATCCATCCTCATCACACCCAGGGCAAATCTTAGCATCTTTAACTCTGCCACCGCCAGCTCTGTCTCCTGCTTTCTATAACATAGCTGGTCTCACTACCATCCTGTAGACCTTCCCTTTCACTCTTGCTGATACCCGTCTGTCATTACCCCTGACACTCTTCTCCACCCATTCCACTCTGTCAGCACTCTCTTTTTCCTCTCTTCCACAATCCCCATTACTCTGTACTCTTGATCATAAGTATTTAAACTCATCCACCTTTGCCAACTCTACTTCCTGCATCCTCACCATTCCTCTGACCTCCCTCTCATTTACACACATTTATTCTGTCTTGTTGCTACTGACCTTCATTCCTCTCCTCTCTAAAGCATATCTCCACCTCTCCAGGGTCTCCTCAACCTGCTCCCTACTATCGCTACAGATCACAATGTCATCAGCAAACATCATAGTCCATGGGAACTCCTGTCTAATCTCATCTGTCAACCTGTCCATCACCATTGCAAATAAGAAAGGGCTCAGAACCGATCCCTGATGCAATCCCACGTCCAACTTGAATGCATCCGTCACTCCTACCGCAGACCTCACCACTGTCACACTTCCCTCATACATATCCTGTACAACTCTTATGTACTTCTCTGCCACTACCGACTTCCTCATACAATACCACAGCTTCTCTCGAAGCACCCTGTCATATGCTTTCTCCAGGTCCACAAAGACACAATACAACTCTTTCTGGGCTTCTCTATACTTCTCCATTAACATCCTCAGAGCAAACATTGCATCTGTGTTGCTCTTTCTTGGCATGAAACCATACTGCTGCTCACTAATCATCACCTCATTTCTTAACCTAGCTTCCACTACTCTTTCCCATAACTTCATGCTGTGGTTTATCAATTTTATTCCCCTGTAGTTACTGCAGTCCTGCATATCCCCCTTATTCTTAAATATCGGGCACCAGTACACTTCTTCTCCATTCCTCAGGCATGCTCTCACTTTCTAAGATTCCATTAAACAATCTGATTAAAAACTCCACTGCCATCTCTCCTAGACACCACCATGCTTCCATAGGTATGTCATCTGGACCAACGACCTTTCCATTTTTCATCCTCTTCATAGCTGTCCTTACTTCCTCCTTTCTAATCCGTTTCACTTCCTGATTCACTATCTCCACATTATCCAACTTCTTCTTTCTCTTGTTCTTTTCAAAGTACTCTTTCCATCTGCTCAACACACTCTCCTCACTTGTGAGTACGTTTCCATCTTTATCCTTTATCACCCTAACCTGCTGCACATCTCTTCCAGCTCAGCCCTCTGTCTAGCGAATCAATACAGGTCCTTTTCTCCCTCCTTAGTGTCTAACCTCTCATACAACTCATCATACGCCTTTTCTTTAGCCTTTGCCACCGCTCTCTTCACCTTGCGCCTTATCTACTTGTACTCTTGTCTACTTTCTGCATCTCTCTGACTATGCCACTTCTTCTTTGCCATCCTTTTCCTCTGTATACTCTCCTGTATTTCCTCATTCCACCACCAAGTTTCCTTTTCCTCCTTCTTCTTTCCAGATGTCACGCCAAGCACCCTTCTTGCTGTCACCCTTACTACATCTGCTGGTCTGGTAACTCTTCGCTGCCACCTCGTGCCTGTCTCACCTCCTCCCTAAACTCAATCTTGCAGTCTTCCTTTTTTAACCCACCATTTGATCCTTGGCTCTGTCCTCACTCACTTCCTCTTCTTGATCTCCAACGTCCTCCTACAGACCACCATCCTATGCTGCTTAACTACACTTTCCCCTGCCACCACTTTGCAGTCTTCAATCTCCTTCAGATTGACTCTTCTGCATAGGATACAATCTACCTGTGTGCATCTTCCTCCACTCTTGTACGTAACCCCATGTTCCTCCCTCTTCTTAAAATATGTATTCACCATAGCCATGTCCATCCATTTGGAAAAATCCACTATCTGCTGAACATCTTCATTCCTTTCCTTGACACCATACCTATCCATCACCTCCTTGTCTCCACTGTTCCCTTCACCAACATACCCACTGAAATCCGCTCCACTCACCACTTTCTGTCCCTTGAGTACACTGTTCATCACTTCATCCAACTCACTCCAAAAATCTTCTTTCTCACCCATTGCACACCCAACTTGTGGTACATATGCACTAACAACATTTATCATCATACCTTCAATTTCCAGCTTCATAATCATTACTCTGCCTGACACTCATTTCACCTCCAATCCACCTGGCCTTACTCCCCTTCCATTTAGTCTCTTGCACGCACAATATATATTAGCCTTCCTTCTCTCCATCATATCCACTAACTCTCTCCCCCTACCAGTTATACTGCCAACATTTAAAGTTCCTATCCTCAGTTCCACTCTCTTTACTTTCCTCCTCTCCTCCTGCCTCCGGACATGTCTCCCCCCTCTTCTTCTTCTTCGGCCAACAGTAGCCCAGTTTCCGCCAGCACTCTGTTGACTAACAGTACTTGTGGCGGTCGTTGTTAACCCAGGGCTCGAGCAATCTGGTATTGAAATTTTTATTGTTATCCGCATATTGACTTGGCAGAATTTTCCACCGGATGCCCTTCCTAACATAACCCTCCCCATTTATCCAGGCTTGGGACTGGTTTGTGCATCCCCTGTGGCTGGGTTAAAAGAATACACATCTATCTCATTTAAAATTGTCCAAAATATTTTAAGGGCAACATTCAACCTGTGAACGTTGTAATCGAGCTCAAGTCTCATTGGGCCACCTGTTTTGGGTGTGCACCAAATTAGCAATATCCTGGACCAAAATCTTCAAATGCGTTTCAGACAGCCTCGGAGTCACAATCCCTCCTAATCCATTAACAGTTGTGTTTGGTGTACTCTCAGATGGACAAAGAAATTGTAATTACCCTTACTTCACTATTGGCACGTAG
The DNA here is from genome assembly GCF_016835505.1 of Polypterus senegalus. Taxonomy (NCBI): domain Eukaryota; kingdom Metazoa; phylum Chordata; class Cladistia; order Polypteriformes; family Polypteridae; genus Polypterus; species Polypterus senegalus. The sequence continues at coordinate 277,312,143 of NC_053154.1, forward strand.
ACTTATCTCATTCAGGTTGCCCACCTCTTTTAAGTCAATGGGTAGCTGATGTTACATACCATTTGAAATTGGAAAAAATCTAATTCTCACTTAGAGGATGAGTTCAAAACTTTTTAAAAACTTGGCAGGATCTAATAAATAACATTTTCAAATTAGCTGTTATTGTGTGTAAAAGGATTCTCTTCCCTCTTTTCTATGCTTAAATTTTTACTCTGGCTGTTGGCCTTCCTCTCTTTAGAGTGGGGGTTGAATTGAATTTAAATTTAAGTTTGACTTGTTTGTGTAGAATGTTACTTGTTTTAATAAATTCAACAACAAAAAAAAATCTTCCATTAATACACATAAGAAATAAAAAAAAGGTTTCCCAAGAGTCAGTCCTCTCAGTATGAGAACTGAAGCTACCTCAGAGTTGTTTTTGTTTTTTTAATTTTATTGATTTTATTGTAATCATTCCATACAAGTAGATCATTTTTTACAAAGATAGGACTGAAAACAAATCAACCCCCACCCCTGAGAAAGAGAGCATGGTCAACAGAGTAAAACTTAAAGCTAGTTAAAATACATAAACTGATGAGTTTAATAAGCAGATAAAGATAAATGGAGAGGAAAAAGAAATGGGAAGATATTCTGCTCCCTCGGTGCTTTAAGAGCTTATTCTAAAATATTATTCATTAGATCCTGCCAGGTTTTGAAAAAGTTCTGCAAAGATCCTCTAAGTGCGAATTTGATTTTTTCCAGTTTTAAATAGCATATAACATCAGTTACCCACTTACTTAAAAGAGAAGAGTTAGGATTCTTCCAGTTTAGCAGGATAAGTCTACATGCCAATAGTGTAGTAAAGGTGATCACAGTTTGTTTGTCCTTCTCATCTTCAAGCCTATCTAAAAGAACACCAAACACAGCTGTTAATAGGTTAGGAGAGATTGTGGCCCCAAGGCTGTCTGAAAGGCATTTAAAAATTTTGGTCCAGAATGATGTTAATTTGGTGCAGGCCCAAAACATGTGACTCAGTGAGGCTGGGACTTGATTGTAGTGTTTGCAGGTTGGATCTTGCCCTGGAAACATTTTTTTTAAATGAGACAGATGTGCTCGATATATAATATTGAGTTGAGTAATTGTATGCTTTCCGCATATGGAGCTCGAGTGAATTCTCTACATTGCTACCTTCCACTCCTTTTCTGATATGTTGAGTGAGAGATCTTTTTTCCACTGTCCTCTTGGATCTTTGAAAGGGAGGGACTGTAAAATGGTTTTATATGTCAGAGAAATGCTGTCTGAGTCCTTAAAATTGACCAATATTTTTTCCAGCATAGAGGGAGGTGGGAGATGAGGGAAATCGGGTAGGTTCTGTTTAACAAATTTTCGAATTTGAAGATAGTGAAACAAATGGTGCTGCTGGAAAGTTAAATTTGGAATGCAATTGTTCGTAGGGCTGAGTTTGCATGTTCTCCCTGTGTCTGTTTGGGTTTCCTCTGGTTACTCCGGTTTCCTCCTACAGTCCAAAGACATGCAGGTTAGGTGAATTGGTGATTCTAAATTGTCCCTAGTGTGTGCTTGGTGTGTGGGTGGGTGTGTGTGAGTGTGTGTGCGTGTGCCCTGCCCGGGGTCTGTTTCCTGCCTTGTGCCCTGTGCTGGCTGGGATTGGTTCCAGCAGACCCCCGTGACCCTGTAGTTAGGATATAGCGGGTTGGATAATGGATGGATGGATGTTCGTAGGATGCAAAGACGTTGTCTATGTACAAAACTCTAAGTGATTTAGAGAGTAAGAACTTTTCCATATTCAAATCGCGATGTATAAAACCTACACTTGGCGTAAAGCCACACACTTTTCCACGGTACCTCATACCTTGTCATACGCAAGTTCTCCGCTCGGTTTTGCAGACTGGCAGCACCTAGCGTCAAAGCAATGGTACTGTTCCTGTGTGGTTACTCATTATTTTCCTGACGCGGCTTTATAAATACATTGAAACTAACCGCATATTGTTTATTAGTGTAATGCATCTGATTGTAATTAACTTGTAACAATATAATGGTCCAGGGAACAGCCATAGTATTCCAAATACCATAACTGCTTTAGCGTTGTTACTCTCACTTCTTCTTCTTCTTCTTCTTCTTCTTCTTCTTCTTCTTTCAGCTGCTCCTGTTAGGAGTTGCCACAGCGGATCATCTTTTTCCATATTACTCTCACTGTACCACTCGGAGTATTTATATCACTGTATCTGAGTGTGAATCACAGCAGCAGCTGATTGGAAAGAGAATTATCGGTATACAGTTTCATGGACACGCTGTCTCAGCCACAGCAAAACGTTTTAAAGCCTTTCCTGAAAGGACCTCGCGGTTCAGAAACAGTTTCATCCCAAGAACTTTAAATGCACTCAATCAATTGCACCTTGTAGAACTGTTTGTACTTATAAGTACAATCACCCCACTGTAAACTTGCACTACAGTTATAATATCGCACAACCTCATTTTAAGGTGAAATGCAGCAAAATATGTTAATTATATTATACAGATAAAACTTTAACTTCATTTAAATAATCTATATTCTTCACTGGGTCTGTCGTGAAGGATAGAATAATTAAACATGTACTATGAAGATATTTCAATGTTCCTTAAACATTTTGAAGAATCGGCGCTCTAAGCTTACAGATGCCTTAACGTCTATTACAAAGCTGATTGTGTGGTGATTGGTTATTTGGAGAAAGAAAAGCAAGGACTGCAGGGGCGGCTACGCCAATATATATTGAATATAAAACAGAAAGAGAAAATAACAACACAGCTAAAAACGCAGCAACAAATTTCGGCAAAAGTTAAATGCTTGTGTCATGAGCATGAGGTGGCTATGCAGTGTCTGCAACGGACGAGGCCATCCACCGTGCATAAGCTACCTTACTGACATTGGCGGGTGAAGGAGCCACTGATTCTTCTTCTGTCCAGTGTCACCACAAGACTAGAGCCGCCCCTGAGTACTGCTGCAATAAATTATTTCATCGAAGTGAAGCACATGTTTAATAACGTGCGTTAACTCCTATCATCATGAAAATTATATCACGTATACATCTCAGTATTTTAATTATTCACAGATGCTGTAATATCACGAATGTAATGGATTCTGTGTCCAGTTGGAGGAAGAGAGCTGGTTTAAGAAGCAAGTAGTGATTCACACACATAGGCACATAGAAGATCAAATACAAAAGCATTTAACGTGCTACTTTAATTACGATGCGATTTGAGAAACTGGTTAATTAAACGATTTTAAGATAAAGTTTATGATGTTCTACTTTAATGACAAAATAAACTACGTGATTAAAGTGGAAATGTCGAGATTGAAGTTGACATTTCGTGCTTTTTCCCCACTGTGTGGCTTTTTTTCTCTGTACCCTAATAAGCTTTAATATGACACTCAGACAGTGGGCTACAACTCAGCTTTTCACGGCGACTTTGATATGTGACTTCTTTTTTATTTCCAGCACCGTGCGATTTTGTGAACGTGAGCTTTCTAGTTTTTCCAACGCTCTGTCACTCGATCAACTTCAATACCACGGTTTATTTGAACAAATAGTATGTTTTTCCTTTGCCTCCACTTGGTATTCGCTGAAATTCTTACATTTCCCCCCATGCTTTTCTCATTGTCTTTTCACAGAAGGCTGATCTTAAGGGCGATTTATATTGATTTGCATATTCAAATAGGCGTAATTCTGGGAGGAGTTGGGGCATTACATAAAGCGTGTGCACGAGCGTTACTTTTATTGCTGGTCGGGATTTATGTAGCAGAAGAACGTGGAAGTTGGAGTACGCACAGATTCCTGCATCTGGATTTTTCTGTGCGTAAGCACATTTCGGCTTTTGTGCTTACGCCATGTTATAGTGCGAGTTCTACGCACGGCGTTATACATGAGGCCCCTGGCCTGTGTAGGTTCATCTATTTGTGTCAATGTCAAGGTTTTTATAGTTTGTATCTTTGCTGCCCTGTAATTAAATTGAAAGTTAGGTAGAGCCATGCCATCTTCTGCCTTTGGTCTTTGCAGGGTCGCTCTTTGGATACGTGGATGTTTTAAATTTCAAATAAATGAGGTTATGGTTGAATCTAATTTCTTTAAACAATTATCTATTGATGTATATTTGAATGTTCTGAAATAAAAAGAAAAGCTTAGGAAGGATATTCATCTTAACAACGTTAATTCTTCCAGCTAAAGTGAGATGAAGGGTTGACCATCTATGCAAGTCTTGCTTAATTTTTTTCATACAGATGCTGAAATTTTTTACTTGTGATATTTACCCCTAGATATTTGAACTGATCTGCAATTATAAAGGGAAGGTGTCCAGTCTAATATTGTATGCTTGAGAATTCTCTGGGAAGAGCACACTTTTATTCAAATTAATTCTGAGACCAGAAATCTTTGAAAATTCTTAAAGTGCTGTTAGGACTGCAGGCACAATTTTTTGTGGGTCTGATATATACAGTACCATATCATCTGCATATAGAGAAATTTTCTGTTCAATTCCTTCTCTGATAATCTCCTTTTCTGATAAGCATTTCAACAGTTAACTGCCAGTGGCTCAATGGCGGTTGAAAAAAGTAGTGGTGACAAGGGGCATCCTTGTCTGAGGTTTTAATTCTTCTACTCTTTCATTCACTGTCTGATCCCATTTAGTCTAATATAGAGTTATGGGGAAGGTACTAGTGAGAGACTATCCCAAGAGATTTGGACAATGTACCAGTTCACTCAGCCTCCTGTACTCCTTCATATGTGGCCAGTTTAGATTCTCTAGTATACCTAACCTGCATGCCATTGGGGTGCTGAAGGGAAAACCACAGAACCATTCATACTCCACAGAGTCCATAATCAGGCCAAATTCATAATTCCGTAACTGTAAGGCAGAAGAATGAACCCCTATGCCACCATTCAAACCGTCAGAGAATCTGAAATATTCATTTGATCAATCTGCTGTTGATTTTTTTTTCAGTGGGACATTAAGGTTGCATACCTGATTGAGTGCCATTCTCAGTAATGTTTGGAAAGGAAAGAGCCCACACAATATTGAGAGAAGCCAGAAGATGAAAAGAAGTGCCGACTCCCCTGTCTTGTCATGCTGGCGCACACTCTCTTGACAAAGAATCACTAAGACCTTGAAAAAGAGTGAAAGCAAAGAATTTATTAGGGAAGAATGTTAAGGATGCCACTGCATTACATTGAGTTCAAGTTCAGTGTCATATGTAGAAAGAGCAGTGAAATTCTTTTTTGCCAGGCTCCTTTAGAACAGTGACAATAACACAATGCCAGCAAAAGAGACACAAAAAATATAAATACAGGGCAACACATATGTTCACAATCATATATAATATGTATTTCCATATATACTATACATACACACTCAATGAGCAAATTATTAGGAGCGTCTACAGTATACACCTTTCTTTACCATGCAATTGGCTAATCAGCCAATCATGTGGCAGTAATGCAATACATAAACTCATTCTGATACAAGTCAAAGGCTTCAGTTCATATTCCCATCAAACACCAGAACATGGAAAAAAATAAATGTGATCTTAGTGATTTCCATCATCGCATGACTCTTGCTGCCAGAGAGGCTGGTTTGAATATTTCTGTAACTGCTGATCTCCTGGGATTTTCATGAACAATAGTCTGTAGCATTTGTTCAAAATGGTGCGAAAAACAAACTACTACCAGAAAGCGGCAGCTCTGCGGACAGAAATATCTTGTTGATATCAATGTCAGATGAGAACCTGTGATAAGAAGAAAAGTATCTCAGAATGCACAACACGTTAAACCTTAAGGCAGGTGGGCTACAACAGCAGAAGACCACATTGGGTCCCACTCCTGTCGGCCACGAACAGAAAGCTGAGGCTGCTTTCAGCACAAGCTCACCAAAATGGGACAGCCTGGTCTGATGAACCAAGAATTTTATGCTGCAGCACGCAGATAATAGAGGCTCACTGCCTTAAGTGTCCAGTCCAGGCCGATGCTGGTGGTGTAATGCTGAGGAGAATTTTTTCTTGCCACTCATTCTGCCCATTAGTAACAATCAATCATTGCTTGAATGCCACTGTCTATTTGAGTATTGTTGCTGACCATTTGTGTTCCTTAATGGCCACAATTTACCCATCTACTAATGGCTACTTCCAGCATGATAATGCACTATGTCTCAATCTGGTTTTATGTACATGGCATAATCTGAATTCTGTAGAACTCCTTTGTGTTGTGGTAGGGCAGGAGATTCGCTGCATGAATGTGCAGCTGACATATCTAAAAAAATTGTGTTTGCAATTAAGTCAACATTGAGTAGAATCTCACAGGAATGCTTCAGAGATCTTGTGGAATCAATGCCATGAAGAACTGGGGCTGTTATGACAGCAAAGGGAGTTCCTACTCAGTATTACTATAGTGATCCTAAGAATATGCTCAGTGGGTGAGTGTGTGTGTGTGTATATTGTCACAGACGACTGGGGTTCTGACCCGGCAGGGACGCCTAAAAGGACCGGAAAGTAGCAAGAATAGCTTCCGGGCCATGAGGGGGCAACTGCCCTGGAGCAGTAGAGTACCACGGGAGAAGAACAAAGAACTTCTGGCCTGTTGGGACCCGTGGCCACCGCCAGGGGGCGCCTCAAGCCTTGTAGGACTCGGAAATAGTTACTTCCGCCACACTCAGCAAGATGGCAGAGGAACCTGCCAGGGACGCCCAGAGTGCTTCCAGGGCAAAGGGCAGCACTTCCTGGTGGATGGACGTCATTAGACACCTGGAGCACATCCGGGCAGAAATAAAAGGCGCCGCCTTCCAGCAATCTGGGAGCGAGAGTCGGGAGTGGGAACTGGACGAAGCTCCCCTGGAGGAGACAGGCGGCCAAGGACTGAGAGAAAGAAGCCCATAGAGTGGTGATTATTGCTGTGAGCATTGTGTACTGTGTTTTGGACTTTATTTTCTGTATTTGGAGGTGTGTAATAAAAGTGTGATTTTTATAAAGATGAGGTCTCCAACTGGGGTGTCGGGCAAGTCTCACTATATATATATATATATATATATATATATATATATATATATATATATATATATATATATACAGTGGAATCTCAGAAGCGATCACCTCTGTATACTGAGAAATTCAAGATAAGAGGAAAGTATGAGCGAAAAATTCGGATCTAAATATGAGCATTGGCTCACAGAACGAGCCACGAGCCAGGCTGTGGTTATGCGTGACGCGAGTCCCAATCCACCTCGACTCGGGGATTCACCCAAACTGACGCTGCCAGCCCTGTCAGCTTACTCAGTGTTCCTTGTTCTCCCATAGCGTGAGGATCTATGCGTTTCTGCACTTGTGATTTCATTGTTTCGCTGTAGCAGTTCGCCGTATAAGCGTATCCAAAAATATTGCGGACATGCAGACGGAGAATAGGAGACGATTGCCCTCAAGAGGAGTACTAGGCTGTTGTACCGTGTTACCCATTATGAATGTAGAGAAAAGCCAAGCAAAATGACACCTTTTATTGGCTAACTAAAAAGATTACAATATGCAAGCTTTGATTACATATTGCCTGAAGAAGGGGCCTGAGTTGCCTCGAAAGCTTGCATATTGTAATCTTTTTAGTTAGCCAATAAAAGGTGTCATTTTGCTTGGCTTTTCTCTACCCTCAAGAGGAGAGAGGTGCGTGAGCGAGTGAGTAAGAGAGATAAGGAGAGAGGGGGGGGAAGGGCGCGCGAGCGAGCAAGAGAGATAAGGAGAGAAAAAGGGGGGGGGCGCGTGAGCGAGCAAGAGAGATAAGGAGAGAGAGAGGGGGGCGCGCGAGAGAGAAGAACCATCAGCTCAGTTATGATCACCTGACGCTCCGCAGACAAAGTGTATCCACACTTATTTATCAGTGTTATTTGTTAGAAAAATTTATTTTTATGTTGATATTTTTGGGGGTGCAGAACAGATTAACTGGATTTCCATTATTTTCAATGGGGAAGTTTTGTTCTAGATACAAGAAATTTGCTATACAAGCTCAGTGCTGGAACGAATTAAACTCGTATCTAGAGGTTCCACTGTATATATATATATATATATATACGGTATATATATATAGAGTGACCAGTTGGGGGTGCTAGCGAGCCCCTAAACACAGCCAACCCAACACAACTCAGGTTCAAATAAAATATTCTTTAAACCACGCAGCTCCAAATTACAATTAATCCAGCCAATACACAGACTTTAAATGCTTGCTTGCTTTCTTTCTCCTTTTCTATTTCTCTTTCCTCCTCCAATGAGCTTTGCCCGTCGCCTCACAACTCAGACTCCCTTTTAAGGTGGACCTGGGAGCACTACAGTGACATGGAGTGGCCAGTTGGAAGTACATCCAGGTTATAAGAAAGCCAGGGAGGTCAAAGGGCAGCACCCCTATCATCCCCCAGGGATCCCTAAAGAGCTGCACTTCCGAACTCCAATTCCCAAGCATCCCTGCGGGTGTCCAGACTTGGACTTTATATGAGGGACACTGCCACCTAGTATAATGGAGGATGGACTGCTCTCTTTTGTTGTCTTTCGCCGATTCAAGTAGCTTTCAGGCATCCCAATCAGGACAGGAATCATAACATGAGGCATCCTGACTGGGTACTGCCCCCTTTATTCCATCCTACCATTATGGCATCCCGGACGGATAAGGAGTTCACTTCCGACCTGGGCAGGCCGTTCTCTGGGGCATCTACTATATATATATATATATATATATATATATATATATATATATATATATATATATATATATATTATGAGGGGCGTTCAGGAAAAAAGATTGGTTTGTAAATATATACATTGGTTCAGATATTTATATCGGTTCAGATACATTGGTTTGAATATATACATTGGTTTTAATACATCCATTCAGATATATATTTCGGTTCAAATATATACATTGGTTGGGATGTATTGGTTGAGATATATACATCGGTTTGAATACATCCGTTCAGATTTATACATTGGTTTGAATACATCCGTTCAAATATATACATTGGTTGAGATATATATATTGGTTGATATACATTGGTTTAAATATATATATTGGTTAAAATAGATTGGTTTAGATATATACATCGGTTCAGATACATCCGTTCTGATATATATATTGGTTCAGATAGATCGGTTCAGATATATACATTGGTTGGGATTTATGGGCAGGCACAACGCGGTCACCCATGTTTAGCATCTCCCTTTTGCTTCATCATTGCTTCAACACTGTTGTAATTATTGTGAACATTTTATACAAGCAGCATACGCTTGTCTGTCGCGCTTTTGTTTCGTAAGCCCTATTTGTTGGGGCCCTCGATTTCAAAGCACTTTTTTCCTTTCATTATTTAAAACACTCGCGAGATACCGCCTCTTCGCCTCGCTCCGTCCCGCCCCGGCTCATTGTACCCGCCTCACTCGCTCCCTCTTGTCCCTCCCATGACAGATTCTTCTCAAAAGCAGAGTTACTAGAAAGCATTAATCACAACCACAGTACGTCCCATTTTTTCACCTCCTCAGACGCTGGTTTATCATTGGTGGAAAGCCCTGGTGACATCTGTTATTCCGTATTGGTAGCATTTCATTAAAGGGCGATCTGCTTCAGCAAGGAACTTAGTCCTGTTTGCTGAAAGGATTTTATGAAGGAAAACACTGGAGTTGCTCTGTTTCTTTAAATGTTCATCAGGGATCAAAATGACCAGAATATTCCCGCATCACAAATAACTGATGTTTAACTATTTTTATAGTAAAACTAACAAAACCACACACAAGCACGCATACGCCACACACACACTCACACTCACAAATCGTGGGTCGCACGTACTACTGATTAAGCGTATCTGTCAAGGACGATTATTTTTTCACCCCATAAAACAGATTCTTCTCAAAAGCTGAGTTACCAGGAAGCATTGAGTGCAACCGCAGTACCTCCCATGTTTTCACCTCAACAGACGCTGGTTTATCATTGACCAAAGCCGCCCGGTGATTTCTGTTATTCCGTATTGGCAGCATTTCATTAAAGGGCGATCTGGTTCAGCAAGGAACTTAGTCCTGTTTGCTGAAAGGATGTTATGGAGGAAAACACTGGAATAGCGCTGTTTCTTCTGAATGTTTATCAGTGATCAGGGACCAGAATGATCAGAATATTCCTGCTTCACAAATAACTGAGGTCTGTTTTTATTGTAGCACTGAGAAAACCAAACACGCGCGTACACAACACAAATACTCAAACTCACACATCGTGGGTCGCACATACTGCTGATTAAGTGTATCTGTCACGGACGATCATTTTTTTTTCACCCAATAAAACTTTAGTTCGTCAAAGTTAGAAAGCAGCGGTGATTTCTATTATTCCTTATTGGCAGCATTTAATTTAAAGATGATTCACTTCAACAAGGTGAAAGAGTCTCTTATTTTGATAGGGCGATCTTTTTTTAGGCTTAAGCATTTTTGATTGACTTACAAAAGAAAATAGCTATTACTTACCCGTAGTGCTCAAAATTATAATGCGCGTATCTATAAGGAAGAGGTGGTGGTAAGATTGCTGACTCGCAGTTAAATGATCACTGGTTTGTGTCCGGGGGGCTTCCTTTCTGTTATTTTATTTATTTACTTATTTATTTTTACAAATTGCTTTGAGTAGTAAGAAATGTAAGGAATTAATAACAATAATAATATTATTATTATTATTATTATTATTATTATTATTATTATTATTATTATTATTATGTAATGCATGATCAAATTCAGCCGCTGCGTAGTGGGGTATGAATAAGGACAATACCACGAGTTCATTGAAATAATTACACAGCAAGGTGCACACGCAATGCAAACATAATGTGTATATTATTGAAGTAAAGGTTCATATAAATTAATTATATTCAACTTTTTAACAAGTTGAGAGATGTCAACTGGTTAAAATGCACGAAATTATACATGTATTGCTTTATAGTCCACACATAGTGTATGTATATTATTAAAATAATGATGTAAAATTCCTATAAAATGGTATAGAATCTGCGTCGTAGACTTATTTTGTGTCAAATTTCTTCAAAGAAGTTTTTAATTAGTTTGCTTTAAAAAATCTTACGGCAAACATGTGAACCGTGAAAATCGCTGATCTTAATCAATTTGTTTTAGCGCATGCTCCGTGCAAAATGCTGTCATATCTGTTAATAAACATGCACGCACAGCGATGTCCTGATGTCTGCGTTCTAAGGCTGCAGGTAAATTAAACGCTATTGACGTTTTACTGGGGTGCTCTGTGATTGAGGGCGGACAGTAAACTTTGGTAAAATGATGAGCTCGTTAAAATAAATGTAGCAATCCATTGTCATGCTATAAGTGACAGCTTGCTCTTAAACATTTACACAGGTGGTTTTTCCTGGGAATAAAAAAGGGGGGAAAAATCCACGGAAAGGTTTTGTTGTTGAACTCAAATTTCACCTCCGCCATGTGAGCCAATCAAAACTATTGGAATGAAATATACAGTAGTTCTATATAAATAAATAAATAAATTTCCTATCACACCCACCCTTTCACCTCCTGTACATTGGAGAGGATTCTCATTTTCACAGCAGGTGCAATTATCCTATAAAACACATAGGAGTTCTCTGCACCGTTTTTCATGGGAGATTAAAACTCATCAAATGTATTTAAAAAACTTTTAGCAGCCTGTGGCATTCCTTATCTGCTGTGGTCCATTACAAAATGAACACCAGGCAGTTACAATTGTGCACAGTTTCTTTAATAAGTCTATTAGACAGTCTTTTATAACGTTTTCATATCGAGTGTGTCTCTTAATCCCTTCTAGCAGAGGAGACACTTATTTCCACAGCTTGGTCTATGCTGTAGAAACGCGTGCCCCGTCTTCTGCTTGTAAATTAACACTGGAATTACAAAACTGTCCATAGTTTATTTAAAGAGATTGAAGGAAGTCTTCTATATCACTTTTTGTTTACTATGTCCTTACTCATCCACTAATTAAAAAAATCAAGCGCTTACACTGTCTTTTTAAGTATGTCTATGAAAATCGCTGTGAGTAGCCAGAAAAATGCTATATAAATGTAATATATTATTATTATTATTATTTTGGTTTTTTAAATCCAAATAAACCTGATAGGACTTCTTCCAGGATATGTGCCACTCTAGGGTACCAACAAAGTCAAACTGATTAGGACATTTTGTGATCAGTTTGTTTAAAGTATATTAAACAAAATATAACTTTTCATCATCTTCTCATTTCTAATTTGGCATTTCAGGATACAGTACAGTATATACTGCAAATATACATTTAAATTGTAACCGCTGATAATTATTTACTGTGTGCTTGCGTTTTCCATAAAACAGCATCAATATGTGCACAAAGTATAAGTGATAAAACACACAAATTCTGACATTAGCATGACTGTTGAAGGAAAAACATGTATTAGAAAGTATTCTATGGAGTTTTCATAAATTAATCAAACCTTTTGAGTTTTCTTAATATATTTTGTAATCAGGTTTTTAAATTTTTTTTTATTTTTACTGCCACTTCACAGATCAACAATCCCCAACATGGTCACTGTCAGAATAAGTCTTTTAACTTTTTCCTGTGTCCATTAATACATTTTCTTGGTTTCACTACCCATCTGAAAGAGTTGGCATCAGGTTGGGTGGCACTTTTAAACTGTAGTAGTATGAGCAAGCGTCAGTGTGGTAAGCACTAGTTTGGCATTTCTTTCCGTCTCATTTTTTGTCCTGGGCCCAAGCCTGTAAATCTCTTTTGTAAATGGGTGGCTTGGATAGAGGACAGATACCAACAATTTTCAAGGCTATATTAAAACAATACTAAAAGATATTTGTGTATGTGTGTTGTAGTGCCCCATGTTGTAAGTGTTAGATCCATTGAAGAAGTCAACTTAAACAAAGAAAATGTACATTTTACAGGCTTGTTTGAAGTGTTTTACATTATAACCATATTTTTAATTGCTGCGTGAATATAATTTTTTAAAGAGGATGACCTTTACTATTGTCAAAAAAGACAAGCAGAGCAACAGGAGGAATATGAAAGTTATTTGTTGAGTTTAGGAGACAAAGGATACTTGTAAGGAAGTTCATGCCAGTGCTATTGGTGTACATTCTGGAATTTATAAAACTGCTGAAATTATTTCAAAAAAATGTTACTGGCCTGGTTTTATGCTGACATTAAAATGGCTACGTTTTCTGATAATTATAATCATTATTTTAATTAAAAGACTATAATTGTCAGAACAGATTCAATAAAATGTTTTAATATCTCAGTTGCTGTTTGTCGGACTCTTTAATTGACTTGTCCTACAAATGTGGATATTTGGTACTTCATTTGACAAATAATATGAATTTTTCCAAGTCTCATGTATTTCATATAGATAGATAATTAGATAGAACTTGTACTCTAAGGGAAAATGTGCTTCTTTTTAACAGAGGCTGAATGAATAAATAAATTAATATTAATATAATGAAAAACAGCCAATCCAATAAAATTGTCTAATGTTCATTCTGCAAGCAACAGTTGAAGCTCACAACTCTGACGCAAAAGCTCAGCTGTAGAAGTGAGTGTCCCTTTGAGTGGAGAGGATAATGGGACACAGTAGACTTGAAAGTGATATAGATGACTTTCAACAATCTTTTACCATGGATTTCAGACAATATTAGTTATCCAGGGTTCATTTTGAAAGAGCAGACAGGGTGCACACAAGCCCATGGATCTGCTCTAGCCATGGAAATGAGTGTTGCCTGTAGGGAATAGGATGCAAACACATAGTGGAGAAGATTATATAGAAAACTATATCTACAACCTTTTAAAATCAATTTTACATATTTTTAACTATCCGGTGTTCATTTTGTATAATCAGCAGTCAGAGGGCACACATTTTACAGCTCTACAGCAGCCATGGAAAATGAGCGTACCGACCAGTGGATGAGACATGCGTTTTCATTCCAATAGTTTTAATGACTCACATGGCTTGAGGTGAAATTTGAGTTCCAAAACAAAACATTTCCCGTGGATTTTTCCCCCTTTTTTATTCCCAGGAAAAAACACCTGTGTAAATGTTTAAGAGCAAGCTGTCACTTATAGCGTGACAATGGACTGCTACATTTATTTTAACGAGCTGTCTTTTAAATGTCTTTGTAAAGTGTTACTAGGCGTCGAGCAATGTATTATTATTACTGATATTTTACTAAATCTTACTATCCACGTTTCTTTGTTGATGATCCCGTTGAAGAATTTTTGGTAACAGAACAGTAAACACACCAAAACGACTAAAAACACAACTGACGACTGGTATTTTTCGATATCATTTTAACAAAGTTTACTGTCCGCCCTCAATCACAAAGCACCCCGGTAAAACGTCAATAGCGTTTAATTTACCTGCAGCCTTAGAACGCAGACATCAGGACATCGCTGTGCGTGCATGTTTACTAACAGATATGACAGCATTTTGCACGGAGCATGCATTAAAACAAATTGATAAAGATCAGCGATTTTCTACGGTTCACATGTTTGCCGTAAGATTTTTTTAAAGCAAACTAATTAAAAACTTCTTTGAAGAAATTTGACACAAAATAAGTCTACGACGCAGATTCTATACCATTTTATAGGATTTTATATCATTATTTTAACAATATACATACACTATGTGTGAACTATAAAGCAATCATGTATAATTTCGTGCATTTTAACCAGTTGACATCTCTCAACTTGTTAAAAAGTTGTATATAATTAATTTATATGAACCTTTACTTCAATAATATACACATTATGTTTGCATTGCGTGTGCACCTTGCTGTGTAATTATTTCAATGAACTCGTGGTATTGTCCCTATTCATACCCCACTACGCAGCGGCTGAATTTGATCATGCATTCACACGTAATAATAATAATAATAATAATAATAATAATAATAATAATACATATTATTATTATTATTAATTCCTTACTTTCTTACTACTCAAAGCAATTTGTAAAATAAATAGGTAAATAAATAAAATAACAGAAAGGAAGCCCCGGACACAAACCAGTGATCATTTAACTGCGAGTCAGCAATCTTACCACCACCTCTTCCTGTTAGATACGCGCATTATAATTTTGAGCACTAATTTTTATTTTATACTGTCATAAACAAATTACATCAAAAGTTTTTAAAAAGGCAATTTGAAGCAAAGAGGGTAAGTAATAGCTATTTTCTTTTGTAAGTCAATCAAAATGCTTAAGCCTTAAAACGATCGCCCTGTCAAAATAAGAGACTCTTTCACCTCGTTGACGTGAATCATCTTTAAATTAAATGCTGCCAATAAGGAATAATAGAAATCACCTCGCTGCTTTCTAAATTTGACGAACTAAAGTTTTATTAGGTAAAAAAAATGATCGTCCGTGACAGATACACTTAATCAGCAGTATGTGCGACCCACGATGTGTGAGTTTGAGTATTTGTGTACGCGCGTGTTTGGTTTTCTCAGTTTTACAATAAAATAGACATCAGTTATTTGTGAAGCAGGAATATTCTGATCAATCTGGTCCCTGATCACTGATAAACATTCAGAAGAAACAGTGCTATTCCAGTGTTTACATCCATAACATCCTTTCAGCTAACAGGACTAAGTTCCTTGCTGAACCAGATCGCCTTTAATGAAATGCTGCCAATACGGAATAACAGAAATCACCGGGCGGCTTTCGGTCAATGATAAACCAGCGTCTCTTGAGGTGAAAAATGGGAGGTACTGCGGTTGCGATCAATGCTTCCTGGTAATTCAGCTTTTGAGAAGAATCTGTTTTATGGGGTGAAAAATAATCGCCCTTGACAGATACGCTTAATTAGTAGTACGTGCGACCCATGATTTGTGAGTTTGTGAGTGTGTGTGGTTTTGTTCGTTTTACTATAAAAACATCAGTTAAACATCAGTTATTTGTGATGCGGGAATATTCTGGTCATTTTGATCCCTGATCAACATTTAAAGAAAGAGAGCAACTCCAGTGTTTTCCTCCATAACATTCTTTCAGCAAACAGGACTAAGTTCCTTGCTGAAGCAGATCGCTCTTTAATGAAATGCTGCCAATACGGAATAACAGATATCACCGGGCGGCTTTCCACCAATGATAAACCAGCGTCTCATGAGGTGAAAAAATGGGAGGTACAGCGGTTGCGATTAATGCTTTCTAGTAACTCTGCTTTTGAGAAGAATCTGTCATGGGAGGGACAAGAGGGAGCGAGTGAGGCGGGTACAATGAGCGGGCGGACGGAGCGAGGCTAAGAGGCGGTATCTGCGCGAGTGTTTTAAATAATGAAAGGAAAAAAAGTGCTTTGAAATCGAGGACCCCCAACAAATAGGGCTTACGAAACAAAACGCGACAGACAAGCGTATGCTGCTTGTATAAAATGTTCACAATAATTACAACAGTGTTGAAGCAATGATGAAGCAAAAGGGAGATGCTAAACATGGGTGACCGCTGTGCCTGCCCATAAATCCCAACCAATGTATATATCTGAACCGATCTATCTGAACCAATATATATATCAGAACGGATGTATCTGAACCGATGTATATATCTAAACCAATCTATTTTAACCAATATATAAATCTGAACGGATGTATCTCAACCAATGTATATATATCAGAACGGATCTATGCAAACCAATTTATATATATTTCAACCAATGTATCTAAACCAATGTATATATCTGAACGGATGTATTCAAACCGATGTATATATCTCAACCAATACATCCCAACCAATGTATATATTTGAACCGAAATATATATCTGAATGGATGTATTAAAACCAATGTATATATTCAAACCAATGTATCTGAACCGATATAAATATCTGAACCAATGTATATATTTACAAACCAATCTTTTTTCCTGAACGGCCCCTCATAATATATATATATATATATATATATATATATATATATATATATATATATATATATATATATATATATATATATTTAACACAGTTGTTTATATTCAAATATTTGTTATGAGTTTTTGTTCATTAATGTTACAACATAAACAGTTTCTTTAACCTTCTTCTTCATATTTTCACTGAACAAATACCCTTCACCTATCTTTTGTCCCTAGACATAAAATTATTATTAAAAGTGACTAGTTTGCCTCCATTTCACTAGACTAACAGTGAAGTAAACCATTAATTTCTTGCTTTGATGTGCACACAAAACACTGCAAACACATATTTACACTCTAACATTTGTCATGATCTTAGTCATTAAATCTGTGGCTTTCACTTTAAATGCCAGCTTCTGGCTAAAAGAGTAAATGTGGTCATGTTGACTGTAGATAGCCCTGGTTATTGAGTAGTCAGACACTGCAGGTGTCCTTCTAAGCTCTTTCTTGAATAGAAATCAATTTTACTGTTAATAAGGTCTGCCATTTTATTAGATGCTTTCAGTGTGTGTTATACTTTTCTGAGAAATTACACAAAATGTTCAACCATATATCTTGCAACACTTACAAAGTATCAGTAAAGTGTTTATTTATGTCTACAATGTGACATACTAAAAAAAAAATAACTCTTGAGTTTGGAGTTGTGCGAGGTGGCTTAACT